>NW_028242162.1:0-31081 GCF_964263255.1 Lissotriton vulgaris | reverse complement strand
TGGCGCAATCAATCAAATACCTTGGTAAGGCATAAGAGGATTGCATGCTCATTTAGCTGCTCGTCTTTCTCAGCCTTAAACAGCAGCTGTGAGTCGTAGGCGTAGGTTATAATTTCTGCTCAGTATTCCTACACCAGGGGTGCCAAAGGGGCCATATAGATATTAAATAGAGTAGCACTCAATACTGATCCCTGAGGCAATTGGGGAATATCCATAGAGAAAGGAGGCGACCACACCGTTTGTCGACGGTCCTCAAGAAAGGAAGAGAACCACCTGAAAAACGTACCCCCAATACCGCACTCCCTCAGCCTCTGTGAAAGCCTGTCAAGGGGTATGGCATTAAACTCCGCTGAGAGGTCTAACAGTATCAAAATTGCCCTGCCGCCTCTATCAAGGGTGGCTCTAATAGTTTCTGTTATCTCCAGTAAAGCCCTTTCAGTACTGTTGTTAGTTCTAAAGCCCGATTGACTGGGATGAAGAGCACTGGTCGATTCAATAAAATCAGTAAGGACCGAATTCACATATTTTTCCAAAGTTTTAGCAAAAAAACAGAAGCAATGTTATGGGCCTGTAGTTACTTACTACGGAGGGATTGGCTGAAGGTTTCTTTAAAAGAGGGAGGATCTTACCATGGTTCCAGCTCCCTGGAACCCTGCCCTCAAACATAGACATATTGAAAACTTGATTTGCCGCAGGGTTTAGATCCTCCGTAACTGACGCCAGTATCTTCGCAGGACATGGGTTAGATTGTGACCCAGATTTAAGTGCTTTCATAATACTAAGGGAGGTCTCCATGTGAATAGGGTGGAAGTCCGCCAGTATTTCCTTTTTTAAGTCAACAGTCAGTGCTGGCGACATATCATGGTTTAAATCAGTATTGTTCACAAATGAGTCTCAATTTTATTTTCTCAAAGAAACATTTCGCCACCCGACTCGTCCATTCAAACGAAGGAATAAAAGGGCTCTTAGTGACATTAGGAGAGACAAAATCCTTCACAATTGTAAACAATTTGCGGCTTCTGTTTCTGGCTAACTCGATTTTATTAATCAAAAAGCTCGTTTGGGGGGCGTGGTTTCGGCGGCGATGTGATAAGAAGTGTCTTTGTCGAGCTCCAGTGCTCTGCCGCCTTCATGAGCGTTTTTCTAGCGGAGCTGGGGCGCTGAACCGCGATTCCGGGAGTGCTTGACGCTGCCTGAGAGTTGGGGCACTCGCGGGGAGCAGAAGCTTACAGGACGGCTGTGCTGCGGACTGGCAGCGACCGCCATCGTCCCCCCAAGGAGCAGTGTCCGCCATTTTGGGCTGTCTGACTGCGGGACCGACTCGCATCCTGCGGGCTGCCTGGTGACCCGCTTGAGAATCCCGGATGTGCGATTGCTGCGGGCCGGTGGTGGTGGAGCGCTCCGGAGCGGGAGCTTGCCCGACAGTTGCCGCGGCCCGAAGCGGCGGGAAGGCGTGATGGAGGCCGGAGCTGCGGCCTGGTGAGGCCCCCCCAGAGAGGAGCGCAGCAGTCTGACGGCGGCTGGCCCTGAGGTACGCGAGCCAGTGCGCGGGCCGGAATGCTTCACAGCGGCAAGGAGCGACAGGTCAGTGCAGTAGGGGCGGAGACGCGGCCTGGTGGGGCCCCCCTGCTGCGGAGCGCCGCGGCCTACCGGCAGCCAGCCCAGAGGTGGTGCGGGAACCCACGGGCCGAACTTGATTCGCAGACGGCTGCAGCGGTGAGTCCCCCGTGGGAGCAGACGGCGAGTGCAGTTCCCTGGCCTTACCACGCTGGGGTCAGAGGTGCCCAGCTGCGGTCTATAGCGAGGAGCGGGGGCCTGCATAGGTCTCGGTGAGGTGGCGCAGGACAGGCGGAGGGTGCTCGGCGGCTGCTCTTGGGGGCCTGAGCTGACATATCTGGAGCGGTGAGGCAGATCGGCGGGGCCCTCCTGGGTGAGCGGCAGGTGGTGGACTGGGCAGGGGAATTCTGGTGGCGGCAGCAGACCATCGAGCCTGCTGAAGGGGTAGCAAGGCAGGGGGTCGGGGGCTATTTTTGGGAGCGTTGACTCGGGCAGCACTGGGGGACTCTTGACATTGCCTGCTGCTGTCCCCCAGAGTCCTGCTCCTCGATCGCCGCTTTCTAGTCGCCAGGTGGGCCCTCATTTTGAACAGAGCAGCGAGTTGCCCTAGGGGTCCTGCAGGCGAGCGCCGCCATTTTGAGGCCCGGCTTGGAGGTTCCGCGTTGGCACCTTGTGGCAAGTGGTGGGCGCTTAAGGGTCCTGCAGGTTTGTGCCGCCATCTTGAGGCCCGGGCTGGATGTCCCCCAGGGACTGGCGATATTGCGAGAGGCCCCCTCTCATGCGCTGCTGCCTTTGGACTTGGAGGGAGCTTGAGGCAGACTGGTGTTGTGCTGGCGGTACGGTGAGGGCCTCCACCCTTTGAGGAGCTGGGATCTGGTGGAGGCAGACTGTGAAAGTGGCAGTGGCGTGGACTGGCGCACCCTTCGTTTGGGCTATCCACTGAGTGACTCCTGCGTGCCGGCTGGCCCTGGTCCTGGCGGGGTCTGGGGGGTGCTTTGCAGAGCCTGAGTTGGTGAAGTAGCGGCTAGGCCGAAGCGGTCGTTGTATAAGGATGTTTTTTCATGAACTGTTGGCTTGTTAACAGCGCCCAAGGTGTGGGGGGGATGCTGTGAGGGGGGTACAGCGCACCCCTGGACTGCCCTGCACGAACTCTTTGTAGAGGTTGCGCTGCTCGCTTGTTCAGGCCGGGGACAGGGGGGAGCACGTTGTTTGGTAGGGAGGGCCTGCCACCTGTATAGCAGTCCCCTGATTTTGCTGGCTCTAGGGGGTTGTGGGCTGAAGGAGGGTCTTAGCGCACTTGGTCCTCTAGATACTTCCTCACTTACTGCCAGTTAGGCTTTTTGGGGGCGGGGTTGGGACTAGACCTTCCCTTCGCACTATCTGGCAGGTGCAGAGCACGCTGAAGGACTACCGTTGCGGAACTGGCGATGATGCGGTCCAAAGAGGGCAAAGCCGACCAGGCGGTGGCCTCCAGAGACAATTCCGCTGTGGCAATGTGGGGTAAAGCCGGGGCATCGGCGCCTGCTGAGGAGCCACCACAAGCTGCTGGAGACACAATGCCAGTGACCCAGGCCTTTATGTCCTCCTTCATGTCCGAACTCAAGATGGAAATAGGCTTGTTCCGTTCAGAGGTGCACTCCTATGTCCGGGAACTGCGGAGATAGGTCACCGACCTGGGGGACCGGGTGGATGGGCTGGAGAAAACAGTTGATGCTCGTACGGAGGATCAGGAGCAACTGTGGCAACACCTGGCGGCACTGCCGGAACAACCTCCGTATCCGGGGGGTCCCTATCTTGGTGGAGGGGAAGGACATCATGACCTAAGTGGCGCAACTCCTCCACGAGGTTTGGGGGGACGAGGATGCCTCCCCGCCGGCTTTGGACCGGGCCCACCTAATTTCCGGGCCTGCGGTGAGACCGGGTCTTCTCCCAGACATCCTGACACAGGTGCATTTTTTTTACAGAAAAGGAGGCTATATTGAAGGCGGCAAGGGACAAGCCAGATCTCAGCTATGAGGGGCACAAGATTCACATTTTTCATGACTTGGTGCCTAACACCCTGCACAGACGACGAGCTTTCAAGCCAGTGACGGAGAAGCTACGAGCCCTCAACATCTCTTACCAGTGGGGCCATCCCTTTGCCCTAATCTTCCAGTGGGAAAACAAGAGTAGAGTAAGAAGGTCCTACCGGGAGGCGGCGCAACTGCTTAGATTACAGGAGTCGCCCTCACACAGACCTTCACGACAGCGGCGTCAGGAGCGGATCCCGGCCAGACTGACATGGACTGCTGTGCAGCGCCACCGCCGCTCCCCTCCACTAGATGAGGGATCTGCCTCGCAGGCCAAGCAAGACATAGTGCACATCAGGTCCCTCGAGGGGGACTGAGAAGGGCCGCCATCACACCCATCCACCCAGTGACCTCTCGGCCAGCAGTAAACTATAAATCGATACCGGCACCTCTGCTGACAGTGACTTCTCTCCCCTGGATCTGTCCTGGGTAGTCAGCCTTACGCCTGCGCCCCAGCTCCCGACCAGGGTGGTGGGGGCACCGGGGCTCTAGAGATGCTAGCTCTTGAGACAACTGTAGGCCTCCCCAGGCTGTTCCCTAGGGAGCGACATCTCTGAGTGCGTCCGAACCCTTGGGTAGAGGATGCCCTGTGAATGGAACAGTACAGTGGGGCCATGTTGGCCTTTGTTGACCTCTATTGCTGGGTGGCCTGTTTGGCCGCCTTTAGAGCTCTTGACCCTCTCTTGGCTCTTTACTGACCCTCTTTCTCCTCTATCTTCTTTCTTCTGTGTGCGGTGAGTGGGGGATAGGGAGGCTGCGGCCTTATGGAAGGGAGGGGATGGGGGAGGTCTCTTCTGAGTCTATGACCTTGCAGTGGCGGGGATGGGGGGCGGGAGTGGGCCCGATTGACGCACAGCATGACCGCAACCTTGCCTAAGCCCTTAAAGATCCTAACTTTTAATGTTAAGGGCTTGAACTCCCCCAACAAGCGGAGGCAAACATGGCGCTACCTCCCCCAGCAGAGCCCTGACATCATATTCCTGCAGGAAACTCACTTGTTGCAAGCGGATATGAAGCGCATGGCGCACCCTAAATATCCTCTCCAGTTTTGGGCTGCGGCTGACTCTAAAACGGCGGGTGTGGCAATATTGTGCAGGAATGGCTTCAGGCGGGGGGACACTAAGCCTTTTAGGAATGAGGATGGGCGTTTTCTTAAAGTCACAGTGGGAGTCGGGAGGCGAAGGTTCACTTTATGCAATGTATCAGATGCAGGATGGATACCTCCAGACACTTTTGCGGAAACAGATTCCGCGTGGTGACCCCTCTTTGGTATTGGGAGGGGATTTTAGCCTAGTCTGGGATGCAAACACGGATCGTAGTGACGCCTTGTTCAGTGTAGCCGGAGCCATGTCCTCTGCGCTGAGCACACAGATAACAGAACTGGGGCTGATAGACGCGTGGCGCTACCACTGCCCGGGGTTGAGGGACTACTCATTCTACTCCCACGCTCACCGCTCGTATTCTCGCATAGACTTCTTATTTGCCTTGCATGATTTGGTGCGGGACATTCTAGGTGCCTCTATGTCGGATATCTTGTTGTCTGACCACGCTCATGTTGAGCTGCTCTAGCAGGACCCGGCCGCTTCCCCTGCTCGGGAGAAAAAAAGGGGGGAAAGGAGAACACTAGAGATGAGAGAAGAAGAAGGGACAGCAAAAGCAAAGAGAGTGTGTGCTAAGGGAGGAGCAACGGGGAATGCCCAAGGCAACGCCCATTCTTCCGGGTGTGTCTAGGGGAGCAGTCTACCGGGGTCAGGAGGAGCAATGGCATCTTCAAAGAGGCGCAGCGTTGTGAGTCTGGTAGGTTGTTCAGGCGGCCTCGGTTTTCTAGGTTCTCCTGTTTGACCTGCAGTTCTATATTTTGCCTGGTAGGCATGTGACGCGCATGTTCTCCGTATTTGGGGGCTCTCTATCTTGGCGGAGGGGAAGGACATCATGACGCAACTCCTCCACGAGGTTTGGGGGGACGAGGATGCCTCCCCGCCGGCTTTGGACCGGGCCCACCGAGTTTCCAGGCCCGCGTGGAGACCGGGTCTTCTCCCAGACATCCTGACATGGGTGCATTTTTTTTACAGAAAAGGAGGCTATATTGAAGGCGGCAAGGGGCAAGCCAGATCTCAGCTACGAGGGGCACAAGATGAAAATTTTTCAGGACTTGGCGCCTAACACCCTGCACAGACGACGAGCTTTCAAGCCAGTGACGGAGAAGCTACGAGCCCTCAACATCTCTTACCAGTGGGGCCATCACTTTGCCCTCATCTTCCAGTGGGAAAACAAGAGTAGAGTAATAAGGTCCTACCGGAAGGCGCAACTGCTTAGGTTACAGGAGTCGCCCTCCCACAGCCCTTCTCGACAGTGGCGTCAGGAGCGGATCCCGGCCAGACCGACATGGACTGCTGTGCAGCACCACCGCCGCTCCCCTCTACTAGATGAGAGATCTTCTTTTCTCTGATTCTTGGTTACTCTTCAAGCTACCGAGCCCCGTTGGGCTGTCTTTAAATGTTGGGCTAGTTGCCTGTTCACTACTCGTCAATGATTTAGGAACCCAGGTTGTCTGGATGTCTGAAAGATACAACAGCTTGCATCATGTCACGCGGCCGGCCCTAGTGGGATTGTAGGCAAGACGCTGTGTAAAAGTTTGCTTTCCTGTGCAGGCCCTAAGGCTCCAACGCTGGGTTACTTCGCGGCCGGCCCTGTTCAGGGTTGAAGGCTTAACGCTGTGTATTAACGAATCTGCAGCAAGTGTTATCGCCTGAAAATAAAATAGACTTGAACAAAAAAAAAAGCTTGTTTTCTTCTCCCGAACTTTGGCATAGTGTTCTTTAAGTGCCAGTTTATATATATTTTTCTTTATGGGGTCAAAATCTTTCCTCCATGATCGTTCGAGACATTTACACAATTTTTTGCTATCTCTCAATGTCCCTGAAAACCACGGAGCCGAAGTTTTCCCCTTGTTCGCGATACGCGCCTTGGGGGGGCAAGCTGTAATGCCCATTTTTGGATCCAATTCTGAAGAGCAAGCGAATCCTCCGTCAGGGATTCCTTCACATGGATAGGATGAAGGATCAATATTTCAGCCAAAGAATCAGACGTTATCTGTTTAAAAGATCTATATTCGGTGGCCCGAGGTAGGGGCTTCGACTTATTCCTCTGGTCTATTTTTAATTTAAAAGTCAACATAAAGTGGTCAGACCATACCATTGGAATCTAGTCATCTAGTTCAATATTACATGTGGCGAAAATCTGGTCTAAAATATGTCCCTTTTCATGGGTGGGGATATCACACAAGGAATCAAATTGAAAATCTCCAGAGACTCATACAGTTTTCTTGTCTCCGGGTCCTCCTTTGGATCTAAATGTATGTTAAAATCTCCTAAACTGAGACATTGGCTGTACCGAGTTGCAATGGGTGCTGGAGCATGACTAATGGACTCACATGGCTAATGGACTCATCTGTCGCACACACATGCCCTTAGGGCATGTATGTGCGCAAAATGTGCACACATGCATATTTCAGGGGTGCAACAGGGTGTCCTCTTGGCACCCTTGCAACCTTGAAACTGCATTCTCAATTTGTGATTCTCTAAGTGCTAATCACAAATTGAGAATATCTTCAAAATCATTCCTATGGGCCTCCTAGGATTACAGTGGCGACGAGGGCGAGATGCCCAAAGAAAAAAAAAAACGAACAAAAGGAATGACAAAAAGGACCTGACAAGGGCAAAGAGAGGCACAAACACAGTCTAGTGGTCCACCACGTGGAGCAAGGAGAGACCAAGAGTGAAGCAACACAGCAGGAGAGCGTGGCAGAGGCACGAGGCAAAAAGGGGAGAACAGCACAAGAACATCGAGGTACCAAATACAGTGGCACAAGACAGCTAGAGTGTGCAGTAAGGAACCTACTCCACAGAGAACCCAGAGGGCGAGCGAACAGAGGCTGAGGAAGGACACTGAGGGTGGTGAATACAGGAAAGTACCCTCACCCCATAGAGGCCCTGGCGGAATCAGCGAGAAACAGAGAAGGGGGCGTAGAAGGACCCCAATCGAACCGAGCGCAAGGTGAGGGTGCAAACGCGCCGGGCAGCCCGAAAGGTCCAGGGGTGGAACCAGGAAGACGCGTCGAAATGAGTGTGCTGGCGTCGTCACTCACAACGCCGATCCCGTTTTTACCTAAGCCTGGAGAGCCTCAAATGAAGTGGGAGGACTAGAGAGAGAACTACATAGAAGCCCTGGAAGACGAGAACGGAGAGGCCTTCCCCAGTATAAGGAAGAGGAGGACACAACCTAGGTCCGGAAGGGATAAGGGTCTTTCAGAATCTTGTGCCCACGCCCAGACCAAATGCAGATGACGACGTATTCAGACATGCGCTAGAATATCTGAACAACCACTATCATCCGGCGGTGTGCACTTCCATTGACTGATACAATTTCCGCGTTGAGGAAGCTGGCGATAACATGTAAATTTGGCGTTTTGCACGACGAATTCATAAAAGACCAGATAGTCATGCACACCACCAATAAGACTGTACAAGACAAATTGTGGGTGAATGGAGACGCCACGCTCAAGGAGGTGATAGCCATGGTGAAAAAAGCAGAACTGTCAAAACGGTGCGCTGACGTAGGAAAGAGAGAACCTGCCCTGAGGCCCATGGTGAACAAAGTAGATGATGCGGAACCACCAGGAAGGAGCAAAGCCATGATGGCAGAAGGTAAAGGACCAAACAGGTGGACGGGTAAACCCGGACAGCAGAGGAAGCAGAACAAAGAAAGCACGTCCATGTGCTACCGGTGTGGAAGCCAGTCCCATGCGGCCCAGGACAAACGGTGTCCGGCATTCAGGGCGAAATGCATGTTCTGTGGCATAGTGGGTCATTACGAAAAGGTATGCCGCCGCTAAATGAGAAGACCCACAGAAGTATGTGGCGCAGGATCAGCAGGAGGAATAAGAAGAACCGGACGAAGAAGACAACTTGCTATGCGTAGAAGGGCAAGTACTGGGCATTGACTGCAGGCGCTCCCGCAAGCCACAGTGTGACATGGTGATAGGAGTAGTGAAGATTAAAATCGTAGTGGACTCGGGATCCCCGTATACCATCGTCCAAAGGACAGTGTGGAATGAGAATTTCAGACCTAGCCTGGGCACACAACTAGAACCACCCGACATAAGACCGGTCACGTACACCGGGGAACCCATTCCGATGGTCGGGTACAGAGTTCTAACCTTCGAGTTCAAAGGGCGGAGCGCAGAGTGCAAATTGTACATAGCAGAGAAGGGGCCGTCGGTCCTAGGATGGATGGACCAAGGTGACCTAGGAATACAATTGGATCCCGGAGGAGACACACAAGTGCTAATGACAGCCCCAGAGTGAAGGCCGGACTTTGAGAAGATGAAGAGCGAGTTTCCTAGAGTATTCGGTGGGAAGGTTGGCAAGTTGGAAAAATTCACACATCGAATAGACCTCAAGGAGAACTCCACGCCTATATCCCACAAAGTGAGGAACGTACCCATAGCCGTGAGAGAAGTACAGCAGGAATTGCACAGACTGGAGGAGAATGGAATCATCAAGCCAATAAATAGCTCTGAGTTGCTGGCGCCCCTGGTGGTGGCAATGAAACCTAATGGCAAGGTTCGTCTCGGTGTAGACCTTCGAGAATTGAATACATGCATAATTGTGGAGAAATTCCCGCTGCCACACATTGAAGAAATGTTGGCCAGGACGAAAGGGGTAAAGTGGTTCTCCACCATTGACCTCACTTCCGCCTATCATCAGATAGCCCTACACCCAGCAAGCCAGAAACTGACATCATTTATAACACCCTTCCGATGCTACCAATTCTGCCGCATACCCTTTGGTCTAGCTTCAGCGGCTGCAGTTTTTCAGAAACTAATGCACCGCTTATTTAAAGACATCGAGGGAGTACAGTACTTCCAGGACGATATTCTGGTAATGGGAAAAGATCTTAAAGATCATGACAGGAAGCTGGACATGGTGCTGCAAGTCCTGGAGAGCAATGGCCTAACCGCGGAATGGGAGAAGTGCTGACTCGGAATGACGTCGGTCACATACTTGGGGCACGAGATCGGAGAACACGGCATCACGCCCAAATGAGCAAATGTGAAAGCGATTTGCATGCCCTGGCCCCAACCAGCAAAGAAGAAGTACGATCCTTCCTAGGAATGGCGGAATACTACAGTAAATTTGTACAACACTTGGCCACCAAGACGCACCACCTGAGGCAACTCATAAGGGACAAAACAGTGTTCACATGGACGGAAGAGACACAAAAAGAATTTGACACCCTGAAAAATTACATCAGCCAAGCCATACCACAAGGATATGACCCCCAAGGGCGGTCAGTATTGTCGATAGACGCCAGTGAAAAGGGGCTGGGAGCAGTCCTCATGCAGGAGAGGAAAGATGGAACAATGGAGACCCTCAGCTTTGCATCCAGGTCCCTATCTTCCACGGAACAAAAATTTCGCGTAATAGAGAAGGAGATGCTAGCGGTACTGTGGGCCATGGGGAAGTTCCGCCAATTCTTATGGGGCTCGAGGTTCCAACTCAAGACTGATCACAAGCCGTTGGTCAAAGTACTCACCTCGAGTGGACATGCAATCGCCACGCCGCGCATCGCCAAGATGACCTTGAAACTACTAGAGTACAGGTACGATGTGGAATACATACCAGGAACAAGAAACAAGAGGGCGGACTACCTCAGTAGAGCTTCAGCAATGGAAGGAGCTCCCAGCAAGGCGGAAGAGAGTGAGGAGATGGTAGCCGTGATGGAAGACCAGGAACGCGTGATAAGCAACCAGGAGTGGAATGAAGAGTATGCAGAAGACCTTGACATCAGAAAGGTCAAGGAATGTATAATACATGGATGGCCAGAAAAGAAACATTTACGGGCAGCAATCAGGAAATTCTATGAGGTCCGCGAGGAACTGTCAGGGGGGGACAATGGAATATTCTTGTACAGAGGTGACAAAGTAGTCCCCCCGACAACGCTAATACCCCACCTGTTGGCGATACTGCATGAGGGCCATCTGGGAATTGTAAAGACAAAGATGAGGACGAAGCAAATGTACTGGTGGCCAGGAGTAGACATCCAAGTGGAAAGACATATAAGGGACTGCGACCAGTGTCAAAGGGCAGACAAGACTATGACGCCCCTAAGGCCTGCCTTAGGGAAGTTTGCCAACTCGAGTAATCCATGGGACGAGGTGTCCATAGACATCCTGGGACCCGTACTAGATACCCAGGGCACGCCGAAATATCTGTGTGTCCTCGTCGCCAGGTACTCGAAGTGGCCTGAAGTACACATACAGGAAGAGATGGACACAGAAACAGTGCTCCGATTCCTCACATCAGTCTTCCTCAGAGAAGGTATTCCGAGATCCATTCTGAGCGACAATGGACCACAGTTTACCTCGGAGAAGTGGTATAAGTACGCAGAGAGGAACGGCATCAAAGTCAAACACACCTCCATATACCACCCAGTGAGTAATGGTCGGGCTGAGCGGTTCAATAGGGTGATAATGGGATCCATAGAAGCCGCCCTCACGATGGGCAAGGATTGGGAAAAGGAGGTCCAAAGTATTATGTGGGCCTACCGCATCACCCCCGCAAGCACACGGTATAGCCCCTTCCAGATCCTGAGAGGGCGACACCCCTTCACCAAGGACAACGTAACATGGAAGGAGAAGACAGTAACAAGCAAGTGGTCTCCAGCGGTGGTGCAGCACAACCCAGACAAAGACCAAAGGATATATGCCGAACATTACAACCGCAGAAGGAATGTGAAGGAAACAGCCCTTGAGAGAGGGGGATGGGGGAGAGTCAAATTAGCAGTGCTAAGGAGAAAAGGGGACAGCTAGTACAGCCAAACCATACAAGTAAAAGAAGTATACGACAGAGCAGCATTGCTCAGTGACGGAAATGTATGGTCCCAGGACCGCATGTCCAAATGCAATAAGATCTTACAATGGTCCCATGAGGATAATGGGAGGACACCACAAGACCGGAGGCAACGGGAGAATGAGGAAATTACTCCAGGAGGAGAAGAGAACTCAGGAGCGGGTAGAAACAGTGAGGAGTTGGGAGACAATGATATCCCTGTGGCAGAGGAACAGCCAGGAAGGGAGAGTGTGACCCCGAGGAGAGAAGGGCCCTGTTCCCAAGGAGATAAAGTGGTGAGCCCTGCAGAGAACGGCACCAGGGAAGTTCCCTCTACTCCGGTAAGATGCACACGAGCAGGCAGAGCGGTGGTAAAGCCCACCCGCTTCCAAGACTTTGAACTGGGAGAAGTTGAATAGCTTTTAGATGTACATAAACTGTATGTTTTCTTTTGATATGAAAAAGGGGGAGATATGTAGTCGCGCTCTAGTCTATGCGTGCTACGTCACGACGTAGCGCGCGAAGCGGCCATTTTGGAGCGCACTGCGCATGCGCAAGTTGGGGGAAATTATCGGAGAACGCCGGACGCCCGCCGCTCTCCTGCATATGTGTGATAGCGAATAAATACAAGGTTAACCTTCACCTGCCTCACTGGTGGTCATTCCCAAGGTGCACAGCGACTTTACAATTTTTACATCAACAATTGTGAGTCTCCAGCCTGAATCAGGTCTGATGGTGTGTATGATCATGTAGGGGATGTACAATAACATTTCTTTTTATAGCTAACACATCAAGAATTTGCAGTTCTATGAAGGACACTGAGGCAAGGCTTATGTTTCTCATTCTTTACTAATCAGAACACAGCAGCCAATAAAAACATTACAAATAAAAAACGTCATTTGCCATGAACCTTTACAGTGATTTCATAGCTCTTTAACCACCAATCAGTGTGCATTAAACAATATAAGGACTTAAGACATCATGGTCCTTCCTCTTTCTTTGTGCGTCCTGGCAGAACATACTTAACAATCTACAATTAACAGTCTATAAAACCAAAATTGAACGTTCAGACAGCAAGCATGCTTGAACAAACTCCAACATCACAGCAATAGCTTCCGCCTTGAAACGGATACCAAAATCAGTCTGCTATGGGAATCATGTCAACAGCAACCACAGCCATATTCAATTAAGATGTAGTCAGACCTCAACTTGTTTCTGTTCACTTCCTGTGAAAAAAATGTACAGCAGTAACAACATAAATGAAAATAAGCCATAAAATATTATGGGGGGACAATATGTAACATTCCAAAGTAACATAATCCACATACATATACCAGTTATACAGGGCATCAAACGTGTTTATACATAAAGATCAATAAGGGTAGGATAATCTTCGCCTTTATATCCTTTGTAACATTGAAAACTCTTGATGCATCAGCTAGAAAATTATTTATTCTATGTCAGAGGCTGGAGGCTCCAATTATGTTTGTTTAAAACTGTACCACAACAAAAGATGCAACAATAACAATTTGTTCATAATAAAAACAACTTAAAGGTCGATTTTGAGGACCAATCTACCACACACATTATATCCTCTAGGCGAAAACTCAAAGAATAAGCCTTAGAGGCCATAGTTTCTTGAACCGAGTGAAACCCAAAAGATGACACATCAACCCCCTGCTTCCACAAGCCATCTAACTCGTATAGCTAAAGTGGCCAAAGTCACTGGCCAGAAAGTTTTCTGTGATAAAATAATGAGTTGAACGATAAGGTATGTCTCAATTCCCTGGTACAGTCTTTGCATACTATCAGGCATTTCACTACTTACAAGTTAGGATTGTCTGGAAACGCCTGAAAAGAGACACATCTTGAATTTGATTTTGTTCTTTTCAAAATTGTGAAAAAAACAGAGTTCGGCAGATACTCTACCTGCTAGATCGAGAGCTCAAACGTCCGAGACTCTCTGGCACGAAACAAGACATACCAGGATAGTCAGGTTAGCAATTGAAGGAGATTTTTCACATATTTTTGAAATAATATAGTTAACACATATATGGGCAATATTAACATAACATTTTACATTGAATTGACAATGTTAAAATTTGCAAAATGCTCTACACAGTCATATTTACCCGTGCTAGACCTTAGAAATGTAGTAGAAGCTTTATTATTTTAGCAGCAAAACTAAATGTGCAACTGTGCACACAATGCTTGATAGTTGATCTTGACCATGACATGTTTTATTTCGTCTCACGAGTATAAACAATGAGAGAGTAAGGGATATTTGGTTTGGGAAAACACTCCTAGTCTCCTAAGGTCAGATATACAAAAAACAAAGAGGGAGTATCCCCAGGACGCAATGTCCTAGTGAATCAAATGGAGATAGATACAATTAAGAAAGAGTTATTTCTTTAAGAAACCCCTCACTCACCAGCCTAGTTGGTGACATGCTTCATCATCGGGGTCCACCCAAGTGGCCAAGTGCCACTCGGGTGGGCTTTGACGCCTGCAGCTGCAGCGGAGCTGGTTTTTTGTGAAGGAGTGAAAGTGTGTGATTTAAAAATACCTTTGTGATGTTCCTAACATTTTATTGTGAAGTCACAAGATATAGTAAAATCAAGTGTGGTACTTATGTTGGCTTATTTTGTCTCACACCTCACTGTGTTGAAAGATGTATTTGAGTAATAGTAATAATGTTTTGAAATGTTTTGCTATGAAACACTTTAACACTGTTTAGAATGATTTCTTATTATTTTAGACACTAAAATACAAAACATGAATAGAAAATATTATTAGTTTAACCTATTTCTTTTCCGATTTATAATGCAGAATGTAGAACTGAATAATATTCATTGCAGTTGATCATGATTCATTGCAATGATCAGTTGTTTATGAGTTAAGAAATGTGCTCCTGCCTATGGGAAGCTAAAGTCACACAATTGATGGACGGAATGCAGAACAAATCCAAACATTCTCTCCAGTCAAGAGATCTGGGTTAAATCCATTATTCTTTTGCTCACTATGCCACCCCAAGTTTAGACATGGCCATATGCAATTTCAGTCTTGACCCTGTGCCTCATGGACACAGTTCAGCCCAAACTGCCAAGCCTGCACTTCCCTGGACCGGAAACAAGCATCCTAGGACCGGTTTCGGGGTTTCACCCCTCATCAGCCAGGATAGCTTGAATCCAGTGGCACAGTGAGCCTGGGACTCACGTTTGGGCATACTCAGCGCACTTAAGGCGAGAAAGAAAAAAGACACAATTGATGGACAGAATGCAGAACCAATCCAAACATTCACCTCCAGTCGAGAAATCTGGGTTAAATCCATCATTCTTTTGCTCACCATGCCACCCCAGTCTAGACCTGCCCATATGCAAATAAGTCTTGACCTTGTGTCTCAAAGGAACAGTCCAGCCGAACTGCCAAGCCAGGTCCTCCCTGGACAGGAAACAAGCAAATAAACATATGGATTTAGGCCCAAATCTCTGTACTGGGGTGAATGTATGACATTATTCTGCATTCTGTCCATCAATTGTTGTTTTTGCATTTGCCACCCTGAGTGGGACAAGTATGTCCAGAAGTGGGTCCTCTGCTCTCCATGCCACTGGAGTCAAGCTATCCAGGCTGAAGAGGAGTGAAACCCCAAAAGCAGTCCTAGGATGCTTGTTTCCAGTCCAGGGAGGGCCTGGCCTGGCAGTTCGAGCTGGACTGTTCTCACTGGGCAGTCCAGCTCAAGACTGATTTGTATATGGCTTGGTTCAAACTGGAATGGTATGGGGAGCAAAAAAGACAATGGATTTAGGCGCAAATCTCTTAACTGGGTTGAATGTATGAATTGTTCTGCATTTTGTTGGGTGGGACAGGTATGCTCAGACGTGGGCCCCATGCTCTCCATGCCACTGGAGTCAAGCTATCCTGGCTGATGAGGGGTGAAACCCTGGAACCAGTCCTAGGATGCTTGTTTCCAGTCCATGGAGGACCTGGCCTCGCAGTTCGGGTTGGACTGTTCGTATTGGACACAGGGTCAAGACTGATTTGCATATGGCTGGGTTCAAACTGGAATGACATGAGGAGCAAAAAAACAATGGATTTAGGCCCAAATCTCTTAACTGGGGTGAATGTATGAATTGTTCTGCTTTTTGTTCATTTATTGTTGCTTTTGCATTTGTTACCGTGAGTGGGACAGGTATGCCCAGACGTGGGTCCCATGCTCTCCATGCCACTGGAGTCAAGCTATCCTGGCTGATGAGGGGTGAAACCCTGGAACCAGTCCTAGGATGCTTGTTTCCAGTCCAGGGAGGACCTGGCCTCGCAGTTCGGGTTGGACTGTTCGTATCGGACGCAGGGTCAAGACTGATTTGCATATGGCTGGGTTTAAACCTGAATGACATGGGGAGCAAAAAAAACGATGAATTTAGGCCCGGATCGCTATACTGGGGTGAATGTATGACATTGCTCTGCATTCTGTCCATCAATTGTTGTTTTTGCATTTGTCACCCGAAGTGGACAGGTATGTCCAGATGTGGGTCCTGTGCTCTACATGCCATTGGAGTCAAGCTATCCTGGCTGATGAGGGATAAAACCCTGAAACCCGTCCTAGGAGGCTTGTTTCCAGTCCAGGGAGGACCTGGTCTGGCAGTTCAAGCTGGACGGTTCCCATTGGGCGCAGAATCAAGAATGATTTGCATATGGCTGGGTTCAAACTGGAATGGCATGGGGAGCAAGAAAACGATGGATTTAGGCCTAGATCTCTGTACTGGGGTGAATGTATGACATTTAGTTGCATTCTGTCCATCAATTGTTATTTTTGCACATGCCTATGGGAAAGCAGGACTAAGAATCAAAAGACCTCATATAACCATACAAGATACACACAGTTTCAAAATTCAAGATAACTTATTTGAAAACTCCTTGGGCGACTTCCTGGGAACATGTGAGACGAGATGGGTCTCAAGAAGAATCGAGAGTCCATTGGTTGGACGGACAGAAGCTGCAACATTAACAGCAACATTTTCTTTGGGCTAGAGGAGAACAAATTCACATTCTTTTTCATGCCATTATCCGCACAACCCCATCCCACCCCATGCTATACTGAAGCTGAATACTAACAGATTTTTGCTGAATGCTGATTTGCCATCCTATCCTACTTAGTTATTGATTGCAGTTGCTACTGTTACTGCTGGATTATTTTTGCTTTATGAACGATTATTTATGGAGAGTTCCGCTGAATTGATCGATTGTGGTTTGAGCTTCAAATTCTTACCCTCCTGCTTTCAAACTTGGATTCTTTATGGGTACATGCTCATACTCTTCTATCACTCCTTTCCATAGAATAGGGATTGTTCCTTAATGGAGTATACTGTACTGCATTATTTGATATGATTTGTTCCAATTTTTCTTTTTCTTTAGTTAGTTCGAAATTATCTCAATCAGTTTACAGAAATAATAGGGAAACATTTAACTTAATAAACTGTAATGTATTTAAAAACCTTAACCCATTCGTTGCGTTTGTCGGGCAACGGCCGTCGCAAGCACTACCTCCGTAGTGCTGCAAACGTTCGTTGGCCGACGTGGCCCCGCCCAAACCGCTGAACCGCTGCGGAATTGCCGCCGCGGTTAAGCGGATATAACTAATCGCAAACATTAATTATTGACTGAACTTAGAAATGTTATTGTGATAGAAATTTTGCTTCTGATTTATAGTTCTTGGGATCTTCATACACAGTGGCAAAGGTCTGTTACAGGGAAGTGAGGCACATACACAGATACAGCGGAGAAATTAAATTAAATTCCGCTCTAGCAGAATTTGGTAGCAGAGGTAAGGTTTAGACACATTGAAGAGGACTATAAAGTTTCAGAGTTAGAGTAATGCCTGAATCCCAAAGTCCAATGCCCAGAACTTGAAGGCAAACAAGGTACAATTTTCGAAGGCGGTTGCTGTTTTGAAGGTGTGAGTATTAAAAGGGTAATGCATCGCGAGTTGTGATTACTTCTGTGCGTAATGACAAGAGATGAATAATTTGATTAATTTATATGTTTATTGATTATTGTGAAGAAGTTGAAGAGTTTCAGACTCTGCGTAGCCTAAAATCCTGGGATAAATAGAGATAAACAGAAGTTGAGATAAGTGTATAATATACTTAATAGATACTGTAAAGCATAGAATACACTTCATGGATTTCTTATCTGCAAAAGGTTTGTGGCGTAGGTTGGGCGGTACCGCCTACGGCACAAATTAAGATAGGGATACTGATGAACTGTTGTGATTGTGCTGATATTGATTGCTGTTGGCAGAACCTGATTGCGCAAAGGGTAAAGGTACATTCATTAGGGTCATTTCCTGCTGTTCGAGATATGACCTGCAAATGTAAAATATCTTTTGTGTGAAAAGTCGGAAGGTGTAAGCACCTTAATATTCAGATTGGTGATTCATTTTTTATTTCTTTTGCAGAGCAGACAAAGATAGTTACTTGTTTAAAGTTGTTGAATTGTGGGTGTATGAGAGAAATTGTAGAGGGTGAGTTGCTGCAAGGATTGAGATCATACGTCTTATAGATTTGCACTGGGATAGGTATGTTAGTGTACGGTCGCACTGTGACTGGTTGATGACGACAGAGTGCCACACTATGATAGGTCAGACTGCTGTGTGTACGCTGCATTTACATTGGGTTAAAAGTCTTCAAGAATATAAACTGTGAAAGGATTGGTGAGAAGATTTTGATATTTACATAAAATTAGGACATTTAAATTAATTAACTGAATTTATACGAACTGATTAATTGTTGAGCTTTGCGAAAATCATGAGATGCCTTAAAGAATTTAAGAGTTTTGTAAGAGGTGATGTTACAATTCCTATATGGGAAAGTGAAGAGGCACGTCATGAGGGTGCACCTGCACATTACATGGCAACTGAATTGGGATTACTCACATGTTTATGGTTTCACCAATGGTACAAGATTACTGAAAAGGACAGTCCATTGAGTTTGCAAAATACAATACTTTAAGACTAGAATTATTGAAAAGTTGAAGGAGAAGTTATACAAATTGAATCCACCACCTAGATCCATACAATATGAAGCAGTGAATATGGGGTAGAAGGTAGCCAGAGAGAAAGACAGGGAGAAATACCATAGTAAGACTAAAAGAGCAATGCTTAATTAGGCAGATGCTCGATGGGATGAAGCACAACAGAGATGGAGGAAAGCTAAAGTTGAGGGAACTCAACTGTATCCAGCTATTACCACTGAGACATCTGAGAAATTCAGAAAGACTAAAGACACCAGAAAAAGAGAAACGAAAAAAGAAACTGAGGATAAAACAGATAGGAAATCTTAGCTACGTGTCCCTACCTTATGTGAACACCATTACGAGTACTAATAGTAATGTACCTGCAAACGCTACAGTAGCTACTGCCCCTGCTGAACGGACTACAATACAAAATGAGAGACATTGTCAGACATTTCAGATTGTTCCATCACCTGTTCTTCAGACTCCAACTGTGATCACACCTGATGTTACTACTTCAGTAATTACTGTATCAATTCAATTGCCCCAAATTGCAACTGTAGAAACAAAACCCAGACCACTTGTGACTGCCCCAATTATAACTGCCCCAGGGCCAGACTGGAAACAGGCCCTGGCAAACTGCCCAGCAGGCCCCCTGTGGAGTGGGGTGGTGCAGCCGAGCTGATTTCTATGGCCGGTTTAACTGATTTTGTTACAGGGGGCCGATATTGCCGGTCCCCAGTAACAATACCAGCCAGAACAAAGAGCACTGGTGACTGTATCACCACAAGTTGAACACCGACAAGGAACAGCGATACAAAGATCACAACAGCAGCAAGGAGGAGAAAGGTGTGAAGAACTGCAAACAGTTGCACCAATCCAAGTGCCTGCTATTTCACAAAGTGGCATTTAAGTCTCTGATGAAGAAAAAGACTCTAAACCTTAAATTGAGAAAATGGATGAGATAGCATCAGCCCAAATAGAGGATTGGGTGAAGAAGCAAGCACAGAAACAAGAAGACTCACCCACAACGTTGAATGGCCATGAAACTATGTTCAAAGGAGGCTGAGAACAAGTGTGTCAGTTGATCAAATCCCACCGACTGTCACTGAAGAGACAGAGTGAAGCGGTTGAAGTGACACAGAAGAAGATCAACAAAAATTGAGAAGATCTAAAACAGCGTGAGTGTCTTTTTGAAGGTATTCTGCACCTGAATGGACTTACTACGTGAATCAATTGCTCAATGCATCAGTGGGTGAACTGTGTGATGAGAAATCTGAACTGTTTGAACCTCTATGATATCACTTCAACAAATATCAGATAAAGCTGTTTGAGAAAGATTTCTGGAAAATACTGAGAAACATTTAAAAGACTAAAACTGATTGAAAAGTGCCCATAGACTGACACAAAATATATTTTGTTCAAAGAAGATTCTCCTAGGCCCAGAGTTGCAGTAAAAGTGTGGGGATAACAATTCTGGCATAACACGAAGTAGGGATAAGGATGTCTATGTGAAGATTGATATTGATCTTAAAGAGACTGTGTGAAGAATAGACTGTTTGAAAATAAACAATTTGCAAGAAGATTGTTTGGAAGAAAACTCAGAATTGAACTGTTAGACTATTGTTGTACACTTTGCTTAAACAATCTGATTTCAGCCAAACATGAGTTGCCTTAGAACTAGATGCAAGATTATTATGGGCACTATTTTCATAAAAGCAGTACTAATGATTATGATAGTGTTAGTAGGGTTTTACTTCATACCCGATAAAGAAATTAGATCTACTAATGTAACAATGAAATCTACACATACCGCAGATGAGGATCAATTGAAAGCATCATTTGCAAACTACAAGAGAGATGATTACACTACTAATGTTTATTCTAGATTAGTGCAAGAATACACACAGGCTATGGATGCACAGGATTGTTATATGTGCACCCATTAACCATCAGCTGCAGAAGATGTTACATTCCATCATATTCAATTATCATACACAGTCTAATGTAGTATATTGCTTACATTTGTATATAGTCGGAGACATTTTGAATAATTTTACTCTAACTTTGATTTAATACTTTCTGGAGTAACACTAGTACAAAGCATGAATTTACATTCACAAGCAAAAGAAATGGACACAGCTGTCATTATGTTAGATCGTCTATGAATATAGATAGTGTTAAGGCTTACAAAAAGAATCTAGGGGCCATATGTATCAAGCTAAATTGCGATCGCAAAGGCTGAAATTTGCAGAATTTCAGTATTCGCGGTCGGAATTTAGCAGTGTGCAATGTATCCCACAAAAACCCGCTCACAAAATAAAGAATAGCAAAATTTGTGATTCCCTATTTTTCTAATGCATTTAAGGAATCACAAATTGCGATCCCTTAAATGCAATGTAAGAAGCATTAAAAAAGTGCGATTTGGCCTTAAGAAATCGTAAATTACCACCAACTTCAAGTTGGTAGTAATTTGCGGTTTTCTTTAAAAAAGCAGTTTTTTGATTTTTTTAAAGTGTTAATGTTAATGTTATGGGGTATTTATATAGCCCACAGCTACTAGGAAGAGTGTCCCGGCGCTGACAGACAAAAAAAACCAGAGAGAGAAAAAAGATGAAGAGAGACTGCTCTAAAAATCTGCGATTATTGATGGAACAACCAGGTTTTTAATTGGCGCCTGAAATTAAGAAGCTCATGCTCTTGTCTAAGACTAAGAGGAAGGGAGTTCCATATTTTACCGGCTACCACCTGAAAGGATCTATCACCCTTTCTGACCAGAGAAAAGTTTGGTATCAGCAACAGATGTTGTGTAGATGATCTCAACGTCCTCGCCGGACAATAAGGTATGATCCTCTTTCAAATGTACTGTGCCCCACTGTTATGTAGGGCCTTAAAGGCCAACACAAGGGCCTTGAAGAGTATCCTGTTTTTCATTGGGAGCCAGTAGAGAGTTTTCAAACGGCTTGTCATGGGGGTTCTAGGTCCCACCTGCATAATAGCTCTCGCGGCTGCATGTTGGACCACCTGAAGACGGCTTAGTAGGTAATTAGGGATTCCCAAATACAGAACATTTGCGTAGTCCAGCCTAGGTAAAATGAGGGCTTGGACCACGGTTTGCATATGGGACTGAGGAAGCAGAGGAAGGAAATTTCTCATCATCTTCAGCAGTCCGAAACACGTGCCTACCACAGATTGCACCTGCGCTTTCATGGACAGAGATGAGTCCAGCCTGACTCACTGATTTTTGACAGTAGTGACTGGGCATGCAAGAGGTGTCTGAGTCTGGGGCCATCAATTCCACCATTTATCTTCGGGCATAGGTCCAAAAAACATTATTTCTGTTTTACCTGAATTGCAGGATAATTGGTTCTGGCGCAATCAATCAAATACCTTGGTACGGCATAAGAGGATTGCATGCTCATTTAGCTGCTCGTCTTTCTCAGCCTTAAACAGCAGCTGTGAGTCGTAGGCGTAGGTTATAATTTCTGCTCAGTATTCCTACACCAGGGGTGCCAAAGGGGCCATATAGATATTAAATAGAGTAGCACTAAATACTGATCCCTGAGGCAATTGGGGAATATCCATAGAGAAAGGAGGCGACCACACCGTTTGTCGACGGTCCTCAAGAAAGGAAGAGAATCACCTGAAAAACGTACCCCCAATACCGCACTCCCTCAGCCTCTGTAAAAGCCTGTCAAGGGATATGGCATTAAACTCCGCTGAGAGGTCTAACAGTATAAAAACTGCCCTGCCGCCTCTATCAAGGGTGGCTCTAATAGTTTCTGTTATCTCCAGTAAAGCCCTTTCAGTACTGTTGTTAGTTCTAAAGCCCGATTGACTGAGATGAAGAGCACTGGTCGATTCAATAAAATCAGTAAGGACCGAATTCACATATTTTTCCAAAGTTTTAGCAAAAAAACAGAAGCAATGTTATGGGCCTGTAGTTACTTACTACGGAGGGATTGGCTGAAGGTTCCTTTAAAAGAGGGAGGATCTTACCATGGTTCCAGCTCCCTGGAACCCTGCCCTCAAACAGAGACATATTGAAAACTTGATTTGCCGCAGGGTTTAGATCCTCCGTAACTGACGCCATTATCTTCGCAGGACATGGGTTAGATTGTGACCCAGATTTAAGTGCTTTCATAATACTAAGGGAGGTCTCCATGTGAATAGGGTGGAAGTCCGCCAGTATTTCCTTTTTTAAGTCAACAGTCAGTGCTGGCGACATATCATGGTTTAAATCAGTATGGTTCACAAATGAGTCTCAATTTTATTTTCTCAAAGAAACATTTCGCCACCCGACTCGTCCATTCAAGCGAAGGAATAAAAGGGCTCTTAGTGACATTAGGAGAGACAAAATCCTTCACAATTGTAAACAATTTGCGGCTTCTGTTTCTGGCTAACTCGATTTTATTAATCAAAAAGCTCGTTTGGGGGGCGTGGTTTCGGCGGCGATGTGATAAGAAGTGTCTTTGTCGAGCTCCGGTGCTCTGCCGCCTTCATGAGCGTTTTTCTAGCGGAGCTGGGGCGCTGAACCGCGATTCCGGGAGTGCTTGACGCTGCCTGAGAGTTGGGGCACTCGCGGGGAGCAGAAGCTTACAGGACGGCTGTGCTGCGGACTGGCAGCAACCGCCATCGTCCCTCCAAGGAGCAGTGTCCGCCATTTTGGGCTGTCTGACTGCGGGACCGACTCGCATCCTGCGGGCTGCCTGGTGACCCGCTTGAGAATCCCGGATGTGCGATTGCTGCGGGCCGGTGGTGGTGGTGGTGGAGCGCTCCGGAGCGGGAGCTTGTCCGACAATTGCCGCGGCCCGAATCGGCGGGAAGGCGTGATGCAGGCCGGAGCTGCGGCCTGGTGAGGTCCCCCAGAGAGGAGCGCAGCAGTCTGACGGCGGCTGGCCCTGAGGTACGCGAGGCAGTGCGCGGGCCGGATTGCTTCACAGTGGCAAGGAGCGACAGGTCAGTGCAGTAGGGGCGGAGACGCGGCCTGGTGGGGCCCCCCTGCTGCGGAGCGCCGCGGCCTACCGGCAGCCAGCCCGGAGGTGGTGCCGGAACCCACGGGCCGGACTTGATTCGCAGACGGCTGCAGCGGTGAGTCCCCCGTGGGAGCAGACGGCGAGTGCAGTTCCCTGGCCTTACCACGCTGGGGTCAGAGGTGCCCAGCTGCGGTCTATAGCGAGGAGCGGGGGCCTGCGTAGGTCTCGGTGAGGTGGCGCAGGACAGGCGGAGGGTGCTCGGCGGCTGCTCTCGGGGGCCTGAGCTGACGTATCTGGAGCGGTGAGGCAGATCGGCGGGGCCCTCCTGGGTGAGCGGCAGGTGGTGGACTGGGCAGGGGAATTCTGGTGGCGGCAGCAGACCATCGAGCCTGCTGAAGGGGTGGCAAGGCAGGGGGTCGGGGGCTATTTTTGGGAGCGTTGACTCGGGCAGCACTGGGGACTCTTGACATTGCCTGCTGCTGTCCCTCAGAGTCCTGCTCCTCGATCGCCGCTTTCTAGTCGCCAGGTGGGCCCTCATTTTGAACAGAGCAGCGAGTTGCCCTAGGGGTCCTGCAGGCGAGCGCCGCCATTTTGAGGCCCGGCTTGGAGGTTCCGCGTTGGCACCTTGTGGCAAGTGGTGGGCGCTTAAGGGTCTTGCAGGTGAGTGCCGCCATTTTGAGGCCGGTCTGGACGTCCCCCAGGGACTGGCGATATTGCGAGAGGCCCCCTCCCCTCTCATGCGCTGCTGCCTTTGGACTTGGAGGGAGCTTGAGGCAGACTGGTGTTGTGCTGGCGGTACGGTGAGGGCCTCCACCCTTTGAGGAGCTGGGATCTGGTGGAGGCCGACTGTGAAAGTGGCAGTGGCGTGGACTGGCGCACCCTTCGTTTGGGCTATCCACTGAGTGACTCCTGCGTGCCGGCTGGCCCTGGTCCTGGCGGGGTCTGGGGGGTGCTTTGCAGAGCCTGAGTTGGTGAAGTAGCGGCTAGGCCTAAGCGGTCGTTGTATAAGGATGTTTTTTCATGAACTGTTGGCTTGTTAACAGCGCCCAAGGTGTGGGGGGGGATGCTGTGAGGGGGGGACAGCGCACCCCTGGACTGCCCTGCACGAACTCTTTGTAGAGGTTGCGCTGCTCGCTTGTTCAGGCCGGGGACAGGGGGCAGCACGTTGTTTGGTAGGGAGGGCCTGCCACCTGTATAGCAGTCCCCTGATTTTGCTGGCTCTAGGGGGTTGTGGGCTGAAGGAGGGTCTTAGCGCACTTGGTCCTCTAGATACTTCCTTACTTACTGCCAGTTAGGCTTTTTGGGGGCGGGGGTTGGGACTAGACCTTCCCTTCGCACTATCTGACAGGTGCAGAGCACGCTGAAGGACTACCGTTGCGGAACTGGCGATGACGCGGTCCAAAGAGGGCAAAGCCGACCAGGCGGTGGCCTCCAGAGACAATTCCGCTGTGGCAATGTGGGGTAAAGCCGGGGCATCGGCGCCTGCTGAGGAGCCACCACAAGCTGCTGGAGACACAATGCCAGTGACCCAGGCCTTTATGTCCTCCTTCATGTCCGAACTCAAGATGGAAATAGGCTTGTTCCGTTCAGAGGTGCACTCCTATGTCCGGGAACTGCGGAGATAGGTCACCGACCTGGGGGACCGGGTGGATGGGCTGGAGAAAACAGTTGATGCTCGTACGGAGGATCAGGAGCAACTGTGGCAACACCTGGCGGCACTGCCGGAACAACCTCCGTATCCGGGGGGTCCCTATCTTGGTGGAGGGGAAGGACATCATGACCTACGTGGCGCAACTCCTCCACGAGGTTTGGGGGGACGAGGATGCCTCCCCGCCGGCTGTGGACCGGGCCCACCGAGTTTCCGGGCCTGCGGTGAGACCGGGTCTTCTCCCAGACATCCTGACACAGGTGCATTTTGTTTACAGAAAAGGAGGCTATATTGAAGGCGGCAAGGGACAAGCCAGATCTCAGCTACGAGGGGCACAAGATTCACATTTTTCATGACTTGGTGCCTAACACCCTGCACAGACGACGAGCTTTCAAGCCAGTGACGGTGAAGCTACGAGCCCTCAACATCTCTTACCAGTGGGGCCATCCCTTTGCCCTCATCTTCCAGTGGGAAAACAAGAGTAGAGTAAGAAGGTCCTACCGGGAGGCGGCGCAACTGCTTAGATTACAGGAGTCGCCCTCACACAGCCCTTCACGACAGCGGCGTCAGGAGCGGATCCCGGCCAGACTGACATGGACTGCTGTGCAGGGCCACCGCCGCTTCCCTCCACTAGATGAGAGATCTGCCTCGCAGGCCAAGCAAGACATAGTGCACATCAGGTCCCTCGAGGGGGACTGAGAAGGGCTGCCATCACACCCATCCACCCAGTGACCTCTAGGCCAGCAGTAAACTATAAATCGATACCGGCACCTCTGCTGACAGTGACTTCTCTCCCCTGGATCTGTCCTGGGTAGTCAGCCTTACGCCTGCGCCCCAGCTCCCGACAAGGGTGGTGGGGGCACCGGGGCTCTAGAGATGCTAGCTCTTGAGACAACTGTAGGCCCCCCCAGGCTGTTCCCTAGGGAGCGACATCTCTGAGTGCGTCCAAACCCTTGGGTAGAGGATGCCCTGTGAATGGAACAGTACAGTGGGGCCATGTTGGCCTTTGTTGACCTCTATTGCTGGGTGGCCTGTTTGGCCGCCTTTAGAGCTCTTGACCCTCTCTTGGCTCTTTACTGACCCTCTTTCTCCTCTATCTTCTTTCTTCTGTGTGCGGTGAGTGGGGGATAGGGAGGCTGCGGCCTTATGGAAGGGAGGGGATGGGGGCGGTCTCTTCTGAGTCTATGACCTTGCAGTGGCGGGGATGGGGGGCAGGAGTGGGCCCAATTGACGCACAGCATGACCGCAACCTTGCCTAAGCCCTTAAAGATCCTAACTTTTAATGTTAAGGGCTTGAACTCCCCCAACAAGCGGAGGCAAACATGGCGCTACCAATTGAGGGGGGGATGGCCGTCCCCGATTTTGAACTGTACTATTTGGCAGCGCAGCTCCAGGTTCTCACGCAGCACGCGGCTCGGGTGTTTAGGGGACCGGAGTGTGATCGAGAGCAGGGGATACAGCGCCATGTGCTGGCCTATATCGTCATGCAGCAGAAACTGGAGTTGCGAGGCCTCACTCTGGAGGAGCGGACGCTCAGGTTATGCTGGCAGAGGAGTCTCAGGAGGGCGAAGGCGACTCGACCGTATGCACCAAAGATACCGATTGGCATGTTGACAGCCCTGCCACACGGGGGCGATTGGTCCCAGTTGTTGGAATGGGAGGAGGCGGGACTGCAAGTGGTGGGGGACCTGTATGTTGATGGGACCTTGGTGCCCTTCGGAGTACTGCAGGAACAGTTCGGGCTGCCCGAAGGGGGTTTTCTCTTGCACGCGGCGGTGGTAGCGGCCATACAGAAACATTGGAGGGGCGGGCTCATTGAACCGGACACGACTATGGCATGCCAGTACGTAGTAATGGCAGCGGGCACCTTTAAGGCGGTGACCTGCTCCATAATAGGATGCTGAACGAGGGACTGGAGCCGCTCCTGGGGCTCAAGGCGAAATGGGAGGAGAGCATAGGTAGGCCCATTCCGGACACGGTATGGAGCCATATACTGCAACGTACTTGGAAGGGCACGAGGAATGCGCGTTTCCAGCAGGTGCACTTCTTTGTGTTACACAGGGCCTACCTGACTCCGGAAAAGATAAAACGGTACTTCCAGGTGCAGGACGCACGGTGCCCGAGGTGCTTGTCGCCGGAGGCGGGTATGGATCACCTGTTCTGGGGCTGCCCGAACCTGGAGGCCTATTGGGCAGAGGGAGGGGACCTTCTAAACGCAGTGACTGACAGGGAGGTGGAATTTGATATGGCGGCATGTCTGCTGCTCTGGTTCCCGCACACCAAACACACTAAGGTGACGAGCAAATTCATTGACCTGGGGTTGATACTAGCACAAAGAGAGATTTTGTGGCACTGGAAATCTAAGGGAGGGCCGTCAATAAGGAGGTGGATGAATGACTTGCTGCGGTGGTCCGAGTGTGAGAGTGTGCTTCGAATGAAGCAGGCTGTCAAGCTTGATAATGAGAAAGCCCTGGAATCAGCGCGGGCATGGGAATTGGTGGTGCAGGCCTTGCGTGACTCATTAGTGGAGGATGAGGACTGAGTGAATGGGACCTGTGGACGCCGCGAGGCATACTGGTTCAGGGATATCATTGACACTGTAGCGGAACCCATACAAAATTGGAATATGACACACACCATTAGCGGTTGCAGGGGAGGGGGGCACTAGAGGGTTGTTCAGAGGGTGTTCGGGGTGGGTTAGTAGCCGGGAGGTAGGTTGGCTGCAGTAGTGATTCTGGGACTGAGACTGGGCCTGTGGGGTGTAAGTGGATAGTGGGAGATGGCAGGGAGGTACGGGACAGACATGATAAGGCCTCACAGGGCACGGGGAAGGCACGGTGGTGGCTCTGTAGCATTGAACTGCACATGTAGGATGGCTGATGTTGGGTATAGGTTGTGGTTGGGGGGGTAAAATGCGGATACGTAAAACGTTTTTCGACCATTGTCCCACAGGGACGCTCACCATGATGTCTTACTATTGCTTGGGACACTGCGCCGCCCGGCCTCCGGGATGCGGGCTGAATGGCTGTGTATGGTACACGCTCTCACGATTGATGCGGGGGACACCATGAGTGGACTGGTTGAGCAATTGTAAGCTATGGTTTCTAATTCTGCAATAAAAACAAATTAAAAAAAAAAAAAAAAAAACATGGCGCTACCTCCCCCAGCAGAGCCCCGACATCATATTCCTGCAGGAAACTCACTTGTTGCAAGCGGATATGAAGCGCATGGCGCACCCTAAATATCCTCTCCAGTTTTGGGCTGCGGCTGACTCTAAAACGGCGGGTGTGGCAATATTGTGCAGGAATGACTTCAGGCGGGGGGACACTAAGCCTTTTAGGAATGAGGATGGGCGCTTTCTTAAAGTCACAGTGGGAGTCGGGAGGCGAAGGTTCACTTTATGCAATGTATCAGATGCAGGATGGATACCTCCAGACACTTTTGCGGAAACAGATTCCGCGTGGTGACCCGTCTTTGGTATTGGGAGGGGATTTTAGCCTAGTCTGGGATGCAAACACGTATCGTAGTGACGCCTTGTTCAGTGGAGCCGGAGCCATGTCCTCTGCGCTGAGCACACAGATAACAGAACTGGGGCTGATAGACGCGTGGCGCTACCACTGCCCGGGGTTGAGGGACTACTCATTCTACTCCCACGCTCACCGCTCGTATTCTCGCATAGACTTCTTATTTGCCTTGCATGATTTGGTGCGGGACATGCTAGGTGCCTCTATGTCGGATATCTTGTTGTCTGACCACGCTCATGTTGAGCTGCTCTTGCAGGACCCGGCCGCTTCCCCTGCTCGGGAGAAAAAAAGGGGGGAAAGGAGAACACTAGAGATGAGAGAAGAAGAAGGGACAGCAAAAGCAAAGAGAGTGTGTGTTAAGGGAGGAGCAACGGGAAAGGCCCAAGGCAACGCCCATGCCTCCGGGTGTGTCTAGGGGAGCAGTCTACCGGGGTCAGGAGGAGCAATGGCATCTTCAAAGAGGCGCAGCGTTCTGAGCCTGGTAGATTGTTCCGGTGGCCTCGGTTTTCTAGGTTCTCCTGTTTGACCTGCAGTTCTATATTTTGCCTGGTAGGCATGTGACGCGCATGTTCTCCGTATCCGGGGGCTCTCTATCTTGGCGCAGGGGAAGGACATCATGACGCAACTCCTCCACGAGGTTTGGGGGGGACGAGGATGCCTCCCCGCCGGCTTTGGACCGGGCCCACTAAGTTTCCAGGCCCGCGTGGAGACCGGGTCTTCTCCCAGACATCCTGACATGGGTGCATTATTTTTACAGAAAAGGAGGCTATATTGAAGGCGGCAAGGGGCAAGCCAGATCTCAGCTACGAGGGGCACAAGATTAAAATTTTTCAGGACTTGGCGCCTAACACCCTGCACAGACGACGAGCTTTCAAGCCAGTGACGGAGAAGCTACGAGCCCTCAACATCTCTTACCAGTGGGGCCATCACTTTGCCCTCATCTTCCAGTGGGAAAACAAGAGTAGAGTAATAAGGTCCTACCGGGAGGCGGCGCAACTACTTAGGTTACAGGAGTCGCCCTCCCACAGCCCTTCTCGACAGTGGCGTCAGGAGCGGATCCCGGCCAGACCGACATGGACTGCTGTGCAGCACCACCGCCGCTCCCCTCCACTAGATGATAGATCTTCTTTTCTCTGATTCTTGGTTACTCTTCTGGCTACCGAGCCCTGTTGGGCTGTCTTTAAATGTTGGGCTAGTTGCCTGTTCACTACTCGTCAATGATTTAGGAACCCAGGTTGTCTGGATGTCTGAAAGATACAACAGCTTGCATCATGTCACGCGGCCGGCCCTAGTGGGATTGTAGGCAAGACGCTGTGTGAAACTTTGCTTTGCTGTGCAGGCCCTAAGGCTCCAACGCTGGGTTACTTCGCGGCCGGCCCTGTTCAGGGTTGAAGGCTTAACGCTGTGTATTAACGAATCTGCAGCAAGTGTTATCGCCTGAAAATAAAATAGACTTGAACAAAAAAAAAGCTTGTTTTCTCCTCCCGAACTTTGGCATAGTGTTCTTTAAGTGCCAGTTTATATATATTTTTCTTTATGGGGTCAAAATCTTTCCTCCATGATCGTTCGAGACATTTACACAATTTTTTGCTATCTCTCAATGTCCCTGAAAACCACGGAGCCGAAGTTTTCCCCTTATTCGCGATACGCGCCTTGGGGGGGCAAGCTGTAATGCCCATTTTTGGAGCCAATTCTAAAGAGCAAGCGAATCCTCCGCCAGGGATTCCTTCACATGGATAGAATGAAGGATCAATATTTCAGCCAAAGAATCAGACGTTATCTGTTTAAAAGATCTATATTCGGTGGCCCGAGGTAGGGGCTTCGACTTATTCCTCTGGTCTATTTTTAATTTAAAAGTCAACATAAAGTGGTCAGACCATACTATTGGAATCTAGTCATCTAGTTCAATATTACATGTGGCGAAAATCTGGTCTAAAATATGTCCCTTTTCATGGGTGGGGATATCACACAAGGAATCAAATAGAAAATCCCCAGAGACTCATACAGTTTTCTTGTCTCCGGGTCCTCCTTTTGATCTAAATGTATGTTAAAATCTCCTAAACTGAGACATTGTCTGTACCGAGTTGCAATGGGTGCTAGAGCATGACTAATGGACTCACATGGCTAATGGACTCATCTGTCGCACACACATGCCCTTAGGGCATATATGTGCGCAAAATGTGCACACATGCATATTTCAGGGGTGCAACAGGGTGTCCTCTTGGCACCCTTGCAACCTTGAAACTGCATTCTCAATTTGTGATTCTCTAAGTGCTAATCACAAATTGAGAATATCTTCAAAATCATTCCTATGGGCCTACTAGGATTACAGTGGCGACGAGGGCGAGATGCCCAAAGAAAAAAAAAACGAACAAAAGGAATGACAAAAAGGACTTGACAAGGGCAA
>NW_028242161.1:0-82807 GCF_964263255.1 Lissotriton vulgaris | reverse complement strand
AGGCCAGGTCTGGTGGTTTAGTGAACAAATGCATCCACTGGGAAGCCTTGTGTTCAACCTCATGGAAATAGGTTCAAATCCTGGCAGGTCCCCTCAGCCTTTCATCCTTTTGAGGTCCATGAAATGAGTGCCATTGAGTTGGGTAACAAAAAACATCTGTTACTCATCTCCAAGATACCCTTCTGGGTGAACATGTGTTTTAGGAATACCCCTTATGTCATGAGAAAAATAAACCAAAGTATAAAACTTTTGAAACAGCTGTAATTTGAATAATGTTTTGACAAAATAGTTCATGATCAGTGATATTTACAAAGATACAATATGTCTGTACAGCATCTTCAAGAGGAGGCGAAGGGGAAGTCGCCAAAGAAGGAGGGGAAGCAGCTGGCCACTGTGTTCTGAGTAGTGAAAAATCTGACACTGATGGACACAGTTACAAGGAGAGTGAGGGGACTTGAATGGAGGCCACCAGCTTGCCATCATATTTGGAGCTCTTCACAAGGAACCAGTCCTTAGTGCTGGGGGACCCTACAGGAACAGAACCAACCTCATCCTTGTTTCCTTGTCCGCCACGCAGACACCCAGCTCCACCCTCACTCTTGCTCCCCCAAGTTGGCTAAACCTGGTCCCCAAAAAGTTATGGGAACTCCTTCGCCACAGGCACCTTACCCATGGCATCTGTCACCCCGGCTGCACTGAGTAAAGAAAGCGTTTGACATCTTACACAGTATCTCTGTAGGCCAGACTGCGATAGTGAATGGCATCCAGTATCATAAGTGCCAAGTGCAACAAATAGTTGCATTTCTGAATGCCATCCACAGTTCAATGTCTGACATGCAGAGCTCACTTGTAAAATAGTCTCTTCACTCGCCCCAACCTCCCAACCAGTCTGTCCTAACTCAGATCCCTTCCTCAATCGAAACCCCAGCTCCCACCCCAACCCCAAGCACACTCATGTCTTTGCAGGCACCAAATCCAACAGACACACATAAAAACAAACAAACAACAAACGCACACTGTAGATTCTACACCTAAAACCAGCACCACACCCATAATCACCCAACACTCACTACAGCCACAAGCACCACAACCACCAGCACACCCACAAACCCCACCACATCCATAAGCACCACAACCACTATTGCACTCACAACCACCACCACACATGCACCACAACCACTTCAACAGCACACCGAAAAAATTAAACACACTCGAACAAAAGGACACCTATTCCCAAAACAGCACCAACAAAAAAACAAACACACACACTCATCTGAATACCAAACACTTACCAAAAAGCACACATCCAAACATACACACCAGAACAACATGCAACTGCCGCACATACAGACACAAACACATCACACACTCCAGCTCCCTCTACCAACAAAACCATTTCTCATCCTCCCAAATTCACCTCTTATCTTTCCTTAATCCCTGTCAAACCCAAACCAGTTCCTTGAGGTGTCTGCTAGGTGCCTAATAGATGCCCCTTCGTGAGGAGGTTACCCTTTGGCAGTAAGTTTAGGAGGCAGGGTATGGACTAGAAAACTACACCTTTTTATTAATCTTTTATGTTATTATGTTTAATAAAACTTTAAGAGAAGTAATTTTACACATTTTGTCCTAACATTAGTATTAATTTACAAGTCATTGATTATTTAAAATGGTAAAGATCAAATGTGAAATACATATTCTTACTTACATTTATGACAGAAAAAAATGAAATTACATATTTGTACAGTTCAAACATTAGTGATAAGAATTTAGTAATGGCCATAAATATTTTGGTGCAAACATTCATCATGATAATAGACACTTACACCAAATTATTCAACACATTTCTTTTTTTTAAAGTGTTTATACAGGAGAGTATTTTTTAACTTGATAAGTGATATAAATAAACACATAAGCTTTGCACTTTAAAAAGAAAGAGAAAATTTAAATGAATAGAAAATGCACTAAACAAGGGGAAATGTTTCATTTATAAATATAAATGAAATTATTTAAGTTTAGAATTAACATTGATTTTACGTTTATTTTAAAAACAAGGGGGGCATATTATCAAGCGGCAGTGACTTTATCGCTGGCCACGCTTAGCAGGAGATTTTTTATCGCCGGCTATCGCTGGAAGTTATTGCCATGCTAGCTCTGTATTCACAACGCATAGAGCAATGGCGATGAATATTTCAGCGATAGCTGTGTTTTCCATGGAACATCGCTGGTGTTCCAGCGATGTTCCATGGAAAACGGCTATATCCTTGATATCATCAAGGGTCTGTGGTCTTAGCCAGACAATCCACCCCCCATGTTAGGTATGCCTTAGTCTGAAATTTAACAGACGTTAAATTCCAGCATTAAGGCCCAGTTAGCGTGAAAAAAATCAGCGCTTAACCGGACGGGCCTTCGTTGTAAATACAGCGAAGCACCGTTAGCGATATTTTATAATGTAGTTGTACGGGGCAAGCCCACCTTGCATCTCATTAGCGATGCGAGGTGAGGCAATAGGAAACCGGGCAGTAAGTGGTGTCCTTGTTAATAAAGCGATACAATTATTGCCCCTCTTCACCCGAAACAGACACTAAAGCGGCGAAAATGTTATTGCCAGACCTTGATAATATGCCCCAAAATGTTTTACTTTGTTTAGTGCAATATCAACTTTATATTAAATTCATTCAGTAATATATGCTGCATATGTTTATAATTTGATACCTTATGAAAAAAAATTGCACACACCTTTATGGTCACATTTTGCATTTTTTAATAATGTCAATGTTTAATTTCCATTATCATGAAGGCAGCTTGCACTCAATTTGAAATTAAAATAAAAGTATACATGTGTGTTTCTTTAAATATCTAAAACATCATTACACACATATGCATTACACCTTAGTAAAATATTGTAAGAGAGATTTCAAAATGCATAAGTCCAAAGCTGATGCAAGCAGACAATACCAATGGAAACAAGTAAAAAGTAAGCTTACCCTCGATTCCAGTGACAAGGGGATTGATTAGCTTTGTGGCCAACGAGCAGCAGCAAAGGAAAGACGATCGGGTTCATGTCAGAAACAGAGGAACCAAAAGAAAAAAATGATGCTTCTACCTTATATTTTTCAATCTTGGCTGGACTCCCTCTGACAGGCTCTTTTGCCTACGGCACCTTTGATGCATGCATAACATTCTGATGGAGAATTTGGCACTTGGATGGCCTATCATCCATAGATCTACCCGCATTTAAATTGAGCCCTCGGACTGCCTAGTAGGCGGACTGAGACACCAACAGAAAAGCAACGGCGGGACAAGTTCTGCCAAGATCTAAATCCGGCCCTGTGTACACCTGGGGACCTGGCTTTGAATATAGCTTTGAACTTGAATGAAAGTTGTGCAGTGCTGAGCAAATCACTTAATAGGTAATGATGGTGCTTTTGTGTGTAACTGTGTGTAATTCAAAGATTTAGGCTGTCTTGCTTAATCTCCATCACTGCCCATAATATACAAAAATATGTTGCTCCCCAACTAAGTGGTCAATTACAATGTTGTTTTGAAACTGTCCCGATCAAATTGGTTCCGGACTAGTTCCCCAATGAATCAGGTCCTGTGAGTCCGGACGACCGATTACAATGCCTCCCAACATCATTTGGTCGGACTCACATTGTCATCAAAGGAAGCCTGTGTTCCAAACAGGCTCCCATTGAAAAAAGGGGTGGGCGGGGAAAACCTTGCACCCTGTGGCGGGCACCCCATTGTGCCTACCTCTTGTGCATGGTTGGGAAGAGGGGTCCCTTGGATACCCTCATGGGCCCCATTCAGATGCCTCCGGGTAAAGGGGGGCCTGCAACAGGCCCCCAAAGACCGATTCTCAAAGCTATTTCATCTCGGGCAAACAAAATCGGAACAGCTGTCCAAATCGGTCATCGTAATGGCTCACCCTGAAACTGTGTCCATAGAGCTGTACAACTCGGCCCTTAAAGACACAGGTTGTCTGGATGTCTTTTGTAACCGATTTGGTCTGCCCGAACGAATTCAGGGCATAATTATCGGGCGTTGAGAAGACTGTATGATTTGTTAGGAAACAAGGTTTGGTGTGGCCAAGTCCCACTAGGTCCAGACCATTGTTTTGCCTAGTGAAAGACGCTACAGGAAGTGAGAGATTTGGTGCCATTCTGTGCCCAGAGTGGGCGGTGCAACATTGACCAGATTGTGGGTGAAGTCTGGCCTGACAGGTAACAGTGGGGGGCAGATTTACAATGAAAGTGGCTCAGTGCATTACCAAAAAGTGACGTACTGGTGGCACAGGGGACTTGTAAATGAGCCCCTGGGGTTTTTAGATTTATTTCCCATTTTAGTGGCACTATCCATCTGGCCAGAACAGTTTTGCAATCAATCTTTGTTTTTTGGTCCCAAAACATGTAGGCAGTGGAGTGCATTAACCAGCAATCAGCTAATTGTAAAATGATGCTTCACCAGTTTAAGGAAATAGTACTCAAATGCATAAGATTGAATGTGCTGCTTAGAGCCAACCCAGGAGTGCTGAATCATGCTGCTGATGCTCTGTCTTGTTTTAAGGTCATACCATCTTGGAGCAGCAGAAAGTCCAACACCCTTTTCAGAGCAGCTATGGCAACTTGGTGCCCCAAACTGTTTGACCTTGTGGCAGCTAGCCTAGCACCCACGACCTGGAAGGCCTTTAAGGGGATTTTTAGCACCTACAGCAAATTTTGTGGGGATGGCTGGGAAGGGGCCTAGCATGAGGCATCTGCTGTCATATCTTTCATGAGGGTATTGAGGGTTGGGGGCGGTCCGTGGTGTGTGCAAGACGCCACATGGCAGCAATTTTTTTCTCTCAAAAATGCTGGGTCATAAGGATCCACCAGCACTTTCATAGTGCAAAGGGCACTGAAAGGGCGACGGCATGTGCAAGGTACCCAGTCTGATGTCTGGCACCCGATTAGCATTGAGACATTGTCAGCTGTACTCAGGGCACTAGGGAATGTATTTAGATCCACCATGGAAGTTCATCTTTTCAGGGTGGCCTTTTCCCTGGCCTTCTATGGTGCATTCGGTGCACAGACATAATATCGACTCCAAAATATCGTTTGGACAGAATATCGAGTTTTAAATATCGTTTGGACAAAATATCGACTAGACAGAATATCGACAGCCAAAATATCGTTTTTAAGGTAAGTGAAGTAATATCGACTGTAAATAATATAGACAGTGAAAATATCCAAGTATATAATCTAGATAGTAAAAAATATAGTTTTTAAAATAATATTTAATTATTTATAGTGTTTTTATGTAATAATATGTGTGAAAAGTGTCATTTTATTTTATAATTATTTTTAATTAATGATTTTTTTAATTATTGTGTAATTTTATTATGTAGCGGGTTGTGGGTTTATAGGGGAATAGGGTGGGAAGTAATTTAATTATAATTAATTAAATATGTAAATTCATTAATTGGTAGTAATAATTAATTAATTGGTAATTAAATAATATATGTTAATTATTTAAAATTTAATTGGTAATTAATTTAATTTAATTGATTAATTTCTAAATATGTAAATTAAAATAATGTATTTTCTGTAGCGGGTTGTGGGTTTATAGGGGAATAGGGTGGGAAGTAATTTAATTATAATTAATTAAATATGTAAATGTATTAATTGGTAGTAATAATTAATTAATTGGTAACTAAATAATATATGGTATTTAATTAAAATGTAATTGGTAATTAATTTAATTTAATTGATTAATTGCTAATTATGTTAAATTAAAGGGGTATTTTTAGGGTTCAGGGTCAGTTTTTAGTTTTTGGGTAAAGGGGTATTTTTAGGGTTCAGGGTCAGTTTTCAGTTTTTGGGTAAAGGGGTATTTTTAGGGTTCAGGGTCAGTTTTTAGTTTTTGGGTAAAGGGGTATTTTTAGGGTTCAGGGTCAGTTTTTAGTTTTTGGGTAAAGGGGTATTTTTAGGGTTCAGGGTCAGTTTTTAGTTTTTGGGTAAAGGGGTATTTTTAGGGTTCAGGGTCAGTTTTTAGTTTTTGGGTAAAGGGGTATTTTTAGGGTTCAGGGTCAGTTTTCAGTTTTTGGGTAAAGGGGTATTTTTAGGGTTCAGGGTCAGTTTTTAGTTTTTGGGTAAAGGGGTATTTTTAGGGTTCAGGGTCATTTTTGGGTTTTTGGGGTACATATACAATATTGCCTATTATTTAATTAAATTTTGTTACTATATATATATATATATATGTTTTAAGAAATATGATTAAAAAAATATTATTTTTTTACTTTCATTAATTATTTAATTATTACAAGTTATTTTAAGTATTGTTAATTATATTTTAGTAATTAATTTTTTATATTAATGTAATTAAACATTGTTTTTAGTAAAGTCGATATTTTTTACAACGATATTTTTGTAAACAATATTTTGTACTCGATATTTTTGTACTTACCTGTTTGTACATACAAACTCGATATTTTGGTTGTAGATATTTTTTCCTCGATATTTTGGGTAGTCGATATTTTGGTAGTCGATATTATTTCAGTGATCCGGTGCATTCGAGGCTGGAAAACTGGTGATGCATAACAAGCAAGACTGGCAAAGGGGCTTCAATTTGGTCATGTTCAAATACAGGGGGGCACGTTATCTTTACCAATCCCTAAATCCAAAACAGACAAAAACAGGGGAGACCATGTTATTCTGCACAAAGCTCAAGGAAGCTTGTGCTGACCAGTGGGCAACTTAGAGTCTTTTCTGGTTTACAGACCAAAGGCGTCCACTCTCAATTCACAAAGATGGCACCCCATTTACATAATTTCAGTTTGGCAGAGTTCTGGCCTTGGCGCTTGGGTCGGCGGGGTTGGACCCATCTAAATTCGGTACCGATTCTTTCAGCATTGGGGCAGCCACTTAGGCAACGGCTAGAGGCCTGTCGGGGCAAGAGGTGCAGAGGATCGGTTCTTGGTCTTCTGATTGTTACAAATGAGATGTGCGTTTACACATGCTTTAAGGTATGTTATATCTAATACCGGTGTTTTTTCTGTCTTCGATTTTCATACAGTTTCCATGTCTTGTGCTGCAGGAAGGAAGGCCTCCGTCGTACACTGGTCCCTGGAGCTTCGCACAAGGCACTGATCACTGAGATAGGATGTATTGGCATGGTCCCACATCATTCCCAGTTAGCAATTGAGGGGGGGATGAGTCAGTCTGAGCTTTGAACCACTCAGTAAAAAGAATTATTAGAAGGATTGATCAGTTGTTTAGGACCCCAAGACTTCAAACCATTGCTTATGGGAGCATCCGGGGGAGGTTTTTTTCTGCAGGATGGAGTTCACCTTTCAAAACTGGGAAATGTAACTTTCATAGAGTACTTGCTAGCATGGTTGGTAGGGCAAGAGACAGGGCTTCACCTTCGGACACCTCTGAGGGGAGGGGGGCGCCAGATAGTCGGTCAAATATCCTGGCCTGTGGCGGTAAGGTCATGATTGGTGGGGCATTTTGCCGTCTTTAGTAGGCATCACCATTGTTAATGGGGATGCCTGTGGGGGACAGTGGTCTCTCCTTGAACTCCAGGGGGTGTTTACGACCAGTTGGCATAACAGCACAGTTCCTTGGAGGTAGTATTTGAGGGCAAAGGGAGTGCCTGAGGGAAGTAATCTTCTGGGTAACCAGTCACTCCTGTAAGAGGTGTGGACCTAGTACGTAGATGGACCCATCATGGCATTGCCCGTAGGCTCATTCGGGATTCGCAGAAAACAAAAATTGTACATAATTTAGATTTAGGTTAGGAATGGCTATGTATTAGACAACATGTTAAGGTTAGCCATCACAATAATTGAAAATACATTGTATAAGAAATGTGGTTGATGTATGAGTATTCTGTACTGATGGAGGGGTTTTCTGCATATTATAAATATTACATCTCAAATATGTTTTTTTATCCTTCAATAAAATACAGCTGGGATCCTCCAACCCCTAATCCAAGACGTGTGTTGATTTCATCTGTGGCTCAGGGGAAAAGGGAGTTGGTTTTCAGTACCCAGGGGGCCATGGATAGGGAAGGGATGTCAACCACGGGCGGGGGTCTCGGCAATACCTGGCCATATTAATTTGTCAGTAGTCTATCATTGGTTCACACCACAGGTGCCAGAAGAAATCACATTGCAAGTGTCAGTGGGTGGATTTATCAACGAGTTGGTAACCCTTGCCCCACAAAAGAAGGCAGAAGAGCGATGCAACTACTAAGTACGATTTATCAAGTCAGACAAGACCCTGCATGGCTTGATAAATCTAGAGTAATACAGCACAAATTGCTGTGTTGCATCACTCTGCCCCAGGGAGGTGTTGCATGGGTGTTCCCATGTACCCACCCATGGATTTGGTGCATTACCACATTTACCATTACTGGTAGACCTGGGAATGCATCAAAATGCTACACCTCCCCAGGTGAGGCATAACAAGAATAAATATCTTTATTTCTCATCTTTCTATCCATGCTGCATTTTGTAGCACACATAGAAAGAGAAAAATGCCTCAGATGATTGTTTTTGTGCCGGAAAATGCCACTTCCGGAACCAACATTGTATGCAACAAAGGCACCCCTGCACCATTGCGTCTGGATGCCAGTGTTGATACTGGGCAGCACGTTGTGCGCCAGTGCAAGGAAAGGACAGAAATGCACCTTATGATACATTCCTACCCTTTCCCAAGGTGGCTTGCCGAGCTGCATGAAACTTGGATAAAATGCTCCTAAGTTTCATCAAATGCTATTACAGTGCAGGTATGGATCAAATTTGCTAGGGCATTGTCAATTTATTCTCACAGCATCACTTGCTCATCGCTTCTGCATCATGCTGAGATACCCTCAGACACTAAAAGCAGCAATCAGCTACTCTGCCAGTTTTAAAGGAATCCTCAGCAAGTTATTTTGTCTGAAACACATAAACAAGCTCAACATGCTCCCATACACCAGTGGCCTCTTTCCAAATAAGAGACTTATTTCTTGATAAAATGTTGCATAGGAGAACCAATTTAAAGCCACTAAATATATTGGAGAGGTTTTAGCAAGCATATTGGTTACTGGGATCCAGAAAGAAGCATAACTCACGATCAAGTCATGTAGTTCCATATAGTGATATTTGTTCCAGATATTCAATGAATGTAAACTACATATTACATCCGTCACAAATTTGTATCAATAAAATTGGTCCCTAGGCCATAGAACATATTGACTAAATGCTTGGAGGGAATAGAACTGGCATGGCCAGTGGAGCATTTCATGGAGTGTTTTCCTGAGTGGAATCCTTGGATGAATGGGACCAGCCCATAGTCAAATTCCCCTAGTCAAGAATGTATTTCCCGTAAGAAGGCTGGAGGTCAGATTTTTCGGCTGGTGTTAACCACTTCTGAACATAAAAGTGGTGTTGTGGGGGAACTAACAGTAAGGCTTTTTGCAGATCAATATCTCCATAACTCTCTAAATAATGTGACACCATGTCCGTTCAATAACCGACACCAAAAACAGGAGGCTCGTTACCCCATTGGTTGAACGCAACACGATCTGGACTTGAACCTATGAAATAAAGGAGGCTATCGATTGTCAATCGGCTAGCAGAACAGTGTACGACAAAGCATGATCGGTTACCTGTGAGCCTTACTGTCCTGTCCCTCTACTCTACGGAGCATGTGATCAAAAAAATCATTGGTAAGATATCCATCTGCACTAGAATAAATACTAAAATAAAACCCACTGTTTATATAGGCCATGTACATCATCAGTGAACCTCTTCATACTCAACCATAGGTCACTGCAGGCTGGATTAAGGAGGAGACATCCACAGTGCTACAGCAAGATCCCAAGAATATTAATATGGTACTTGGATTATGAGACCACCGTGTATATTATCAGTACATTTTATTCAACTAAGCTTTTGGGGATTATTTAGTCCAACCTACACAGGCCATCAGATCGCACTACTCTCTGAAGCCTGAGTAGTTCTGTCATGTGTAATTTACAATTGAATGTGCACTCATGTTTGTCAATTTATTAAATTAACCATGTAGGAACATCTTTCCCTATCAGTTTATTTTACTTAGTTCCTTGGCACCACAAAGCGTTCTAAAGGGCAAGAGTCAAAGAAAAAATGAAACTCATGTTAAACAACTTTTTATTTACATTATACTTTAAATATGAATGCTACAAACTGAATGTGTAACAGGCTTGCACTAGATGAAAAGAAAATGGATTAATGTTAGGAATAGACAGCCTTTTTTTGTTGAGCGAAATCATTTTTGTGAAATTGAATTCGGGAGAATGGTTCAACCAATAAATGACTTTTCTGCTACCATGATCTTGTGTGAAACACAAAATATTATAAGAATAGACACATAAAAGGTGTTAAATGCAATTACAGAACATAGGTATTGACGTAGCAAGTGTTTACCAGTATCGAAGCATCTACAAACAGATGTGTGATTGCCAAAGAAGCCAATGCTAATGTACAAAAGTACTAAACAATATAAAAAATTTAAAAATAGCACATTGTTATGATTAAATAAGGAATACCAAGAATTGTGACAATTAACAGTGATTCCCAGAATGGGAATATCAAATATTGGGTTACACATTTTTGTACAAACTATTTCCATACATTTTTTTCTCAATTTACCATCTAGTGTAAATGTATTGAAACCAGGTGAAGACTCTAAAAGTCTTATAAGACTATAAAATTAAATGCAAACTTTAACGTTGGGATGGATGAGGAAGAGGTGCATACTTGCAAACCACCTGATAAGAAGAAGGAGAAGGGAGGCATTATTTAGCCAGAGGTTTACCACCTTTAACTAAACAGAGGAGGAGTTGTAGGCCAGGTGCATATATCGCAGGTGAGTCCTCCTAGACCTAATAGTGGAGCTAGAGTCTATACTCAGAAGACACACATAACACCGAAGGGCCATCCTGACACAAGTACAGGTCTTGTGTTCCCTACACCCTTTAGCATCAGGAAACTACTAAGGCGCAGTTGCAGTGGTAGATGACATCTAACAAAGTACATTGCCATGGTATTTAGGAGCTAACAAGATACACTATTGTCTAGCATGTATTGCCATATGACATTTGAAAGTACGTTTAGTGAATTACAAAACAATAATAAGCAGTTCAATGGGATATACAAATTCCCACATATGAGAGGTTGTGGCCTCGCAAAGAGTGAGAACATATGCAGAATTAGAAAGAGCCACCTTTTAATAAACACACGTTGTGTGCAGTGCTGAGTGAAGCATTATCAACTAATTATCATGGTGCCCTGGGAGCACATATGATTTGTAGTTCCCTCACTGCACCCTTTCTGAACAGGTTGTTAGGTAACTTTTAAAATGGCAAGCTCTTGACATGTTTGTAGGACATAGTCAGTGTTAGACCTGTCATCTTTAGGGTGGACTCTCTCCAGACTCTGTGACTTTTACCTCATGTTTTTGCTGATTCTTTTTGTAGGCCTTAGGACTTTACCACTGCTAACCGATACTACGGTGCATGTTTTCCTCCCCTAAACATGATGACTGTAATGTACACCTGATTGGCATACTTTTGGGGAACTGATAAGTCCCTCGTAAAGTGGTATACCATATAGCCAGGACGCGTACTGGGCGCGTACTTCAAATGCTGTTAGTCGGCTGCAGCACATACTGTGCCACTCACAGAAGTAGCCTTTAAAACCTGTCCCAGGCCTGCTACTGCAGTGTTTGTGTGTGCAGTTTATTGCCACTTTGATTTGTCATTTAAAACTACTTGACAAACCGTGAACTTTCCTTTTATTACATACAAGTCACCCCTAAGGTAGGCTGTACGTAACCCTAAGGGCAGGGTGCTATGTAAGTAAAAGGTATGAAATATACCTTCATGTTTTGCATATCCTGGTAGTGATAAATGGTCTATTTTGTTTTTCACTACTAGGGCCTACTCTTCTCATAGGCTAGAATCGGGAATTCCTTAATACACTTTTAAGTTGTAACTCCAAATCTGAGAGGAGTAGCTTTTTCATGTTTCATATGTTTGGGATTGCAACATGAAGTTTAATTTAGATTTAAGATTTCTGTTCTGTAAATGCCAATCATAGGAAGTGGACAGTTGGTGGCAGCTACACTTTGTGCATTCCTGATAGGCAACCACCAAAGAGTAAAGATAAGTGTGTCTACATACCCATCTACATACATCTACATTCTGATGGCCTTGTCTGAGCAGGATGGAAGGGAGGGGCCAATGCCTCACTTAAATAGGCTCTCCCCTGTCCCCACACAAAGGTTTGACTACCTTCCACAGATAACATGACAGAAAGGACTGTTTGGAAAGGGATAGAGTGCTGCCTTGAAGTCACCCCACCACATCAAAGGCTCTTTTGGGTATAAGTACTAGGACTCTGACATCCTAATGTCAGACATTACTGGATGTGTAGCTGAAGCTCTGCTAGAAGAACTGTTGTGCTGCTTAATAGACTCAACTAGACTGCTGATCTGAAAGGTCTGCTTTTCAATTTGATTACCTGCTGCGTGCTGCTCCCTGACTCTGCTGAAAGCGGGCTGGACTGTGCCTTCACTCCAAATGATCGCCAGGGGTTTGTTGGCCTGCCTTCTGTTGCTTTATACTCAGGGATATCAAAGTCTCTATCCCTGCTCCTGTGCCTGGCTCACTGGAAGTGGCGCAAATACTTGCAACATGGATTTCGACACATCTCTTGTCTGCGCGTAGCAGAACCGGCACATCAACCAGTTTGCAGGAGTAAAATAGCACTTTGCTTCCAGAGATCTGCACATCAAACTGCGTATCGCCGCGACCACAGCTTTTTAAGATCAACGCACTCCCTCAACTGTATGGCAGAATCTGGTGCATCAATTTAATCCTTTTGACTCCAGCACCCATCTTTGGAACTGATGCATCACCTTCACTGCATGGAGAAGATCAACGCATCTCACTTTTTGTGACCAGGAAAGGTACTTTGTTCACCGGGGCCTGTTTGGGACCTGCAACTGGCTGGTGCTCCATCGCGGTCAGTCCAAACTTTGACTTTGCCCTGGTCTAGTGCGACCTAAAGTATCCTTTTTAGCGCTGCTTGCATCTAAGTGCTTTAATGCATTTATACCTTTAAAATTCAATGTCTCAACTTCTATACATTGTATTTTTTTTGGTATTGTTTTGTTCAGAATATAATAATCAATTTTTCTAAACCTATGTTACGTCTTTTTGTGGTGTATTCATTGTGTTTACACATTGCCTGAATAGATATGCCTGACAGCTCAGTGCCAAGCTAGAGGATGAACACAGGTTATTGTTTTGTGAGTATCTAGCTTACCCTGACTAGAATGGTGGTTCCTGCCTCGGTGCATACCTCAGCCAACCAGGAATCCCATTTCAAACAGTCATCATCTCATCTGAACTAATGAATCTATGCTGTAGATGAAAGTTCATACCTCATATACCCGGGAATCTTGGCACCTTACCTCTATCGGCGGCAACTGAGAGGTTGGAGGTATGATAATGAAAAAACAGTCCAGACCTGTAATTGAAGGTACCCTAAGAATATTTGAAAACTGAAAGACCAATTCCTTTTTACATGTAAAAATGGGGTTCACTGAAGTATTCAAACTCCCTACTGAATCACTACCCACAGGACAGAATCTGATAAGGTACAGGCAAATAGGACTGATGTGACTAACAGATAATTTTGAGATGAATAGCATTTGTAATCAAGTAGATAAAATGTCATTAACAACAATGGTGATAGTAACAACAAATCACTGTTCATTAACAGGTCATAACAGGTGTCAATTAGGAAAAAAATAACTATGCACACTGTCCATGGTGTTAACAAAATAAGAAAATAAATAATGGCTATCTAAAGGACTCCTGATTTGCAGGTAAATGTCTACCATTATTATCCGCTCCCTACTATTTCTATAGTAACACTCTACCTTCCATGCAGCACTTTTGCCATATAATACACTTATTTCAAAAAGCATTGTAAAATTGAGATGTATTTAAAGTGATTCCATCGCGGGCGGAAACATCATGACTAAAGTAGCCCAGTCAGTTGTATTGTGCGATAGAATGCAGTATAGGTGTCAAGGTAAAGTACTAGGTCAATCTAACGTCAGATCAAAATGGCACAAAAGACACAAAAATAACTTCTTGTACATATCTATCATACATGCATATTTTAATAAACATATTTATGTCATCTAGACAGGACAAGCAAAGCAGGAATCTGAGAGGCAGAACTAATAGAGGCATGGGCATATACTCTAAAAAACATCATCTTGCAGTGCAGGAGCTGCAATGCTCTAGGGGTCAAGAACAGCACAGACCCATGATTATTAAGATGTGGCCCTGCTGTGTGTTGGGTTTAGCTTGAATGGGTTTTGAATTGTGATGGTAAAGGTATCTAGAATGCAGCCGCGGTAAATGTTTACTTACCTGTAAAACTCTGTCATCCATACATTACTACCCTCAACCCTGCCTCTCCCCTCCCCACTTCACCGCCCTGCATTTACTCCCACTGCCGGCCGTGGCTGCTAAAATGTATATATGTTCTGAGAATGTTTAGCTTCAAAACTGGAGGAGCAGTTGGAGTAGTCCTGCTTTCCTGCCATTGGCGAGGTTGAATAAAAATATTGTGCTTGCCTGTGGTGTACGAAGCATCTTTTCACTGTTCTCTTCCCCAGCTCTGGCACTCAAACAGGCTTCCTAGCACTAGGGGTGGGCAGAACTCATGGAGTACTACTCCACGGAAATCTGCACAGTTATCTGGAAACTCCGTGAGATTCCAAGCTCTCAACCCGGTGCAAGCATCCGCCTAACACTCTGTATACGTTGGTGTGTATTTGGGAATGGCTCTGCCATGAACGTCTGGGGATCTGCCAGTTCATGTTTAAAATTGAGCACAAGATGTGCAGCAAATTCAGTGAGAAATATATGAACTCTGAGACATCAAGCTCTCGCCCGACATTGCTTAGCATTTGGAGGGGATACGTTCTGCTTTTTCTACCAGTAAGGCAGCAGGAAAGTTTCATAGACTTAAGCACAAAGCACAGCCCCACACAAAAGATGTGAGAACTTAATTGATGCCCTACATTGCAAAAGATGAACAAGACCAGCATGCTCCCTGCTTCAACGCCTGGGTGGCAGGCAGGTTTCGGGAGACTTGAAAAGTGGGTGTCTATCCCTCTGTGCCTCCTTTCTTTCTTCCTCCTCACTGTTCCTCCAGATAAATAATTACCTCACTTAAGAGAGCTGCCAAACCGTCTGCCTCCTTGTCTCTCACAAACTCTCATGCACACAAAAAGTCTTGGAATGAGAGAGGGATGGATTCAAAGGGTAACAAACAACTCTGCAGGCGAGGGGAGACTGACTACAACAAAGTCCTGGGGATTTGCGAATGTTGCAGCAGAAAAACAACATAATTGCCCAAGTTGCTGAAAGTTGAATAAGGTAGGCAGTGTCTAAAGAACTGCAGTGAAGTAGTTCTAATAAAACTGGAAATGAGAAAACGTTCTCTATTATTTTTGGGATTCTTTGCTAAAGTTTCATGAAGTTTTTTCCCTCCCCTCTCCTTCTGCAGAGGGAAGAAACATTAAACCTCCCCAGCCTTAGGGGTTTCTCCACCTCTTGTCACTGAGAGGGGAAGGGAGACTTTTGTTTCACTTCCCCTCCTTCAGCGGGATGAAGGCACAGTGGCTGGTCCCCAGAGGCAGGCTAGTTCCATTCGGAAAACAAGGAGGAAAATTCCAATCCAGACAGTGATATGAAAGGCTAGCAGGGCTGGGAAGTCAAACACAAACAGGTCAAGATTAATTTGCTTTTAAGATACATATGGGAGGTTGATGGACTGGCCTCAAAATGCTCTTAGAGCTGGACAGCAGAACATCACATGTCCGACTGATGCTGCACCAGCCGTGCCAGACTTTGCATAGTACCGACCTGTCAGAATAAGCATAAAGGGAGGTGGGAAATGACTTGCTGTTTGAATAGATGTCTCTTAAAAGGGGGATGTTGTCTGGGTATATTATGTACTCTTGTGATGGTGTATAAATATGCAAGATAAAGCTTGAAATAATGTGAAGATATCTCAAGTCAGTAAATAAACATTCTTATTGTTTTATCGGTATGTCGCAAAACCCCAAACCGTGGAACTAAACACGGCCTCAAATGTTTTAAAAAAATTATTATTTTATTAAACCACGTCATAGTATAAGAGCGCATTTGTACAGACATATTAACGCACTCAAATACAAAAAGTAAAAACCCAGAGATCTTGTTTCCTTGTGGACTCTGACCCACTTCTTTATTTACATTGTTATGCCTTCAAGATCCTGCAGAAATAATTTTTGCAGGATGTTTTTCAATGACTGCACAAGCTCAATTCCTGTTTCCCCCTCGTGCACCTGTATGACCTTTCATGCTTTGATGAAAGCTGAACACAATCACCTATTCTGACCTGCTGTTCCGCAGAACATTCCTGGGACTGTGAGTGGCATTTGCAGCAAAACTATGCAGCCACTCCAAATATAGCACCTACCTATCATCAAGGAAAGGCTATTGTATTGAACACAGCCCTGTTATGTTGTTGTGTTTGGGATCATACTTCATCTGATTAAAAATAAAATACACATGCTGTTTTTTCAAACACCTTCTTCTTCCTGCACAGAAATAGGTAAGTAGCCCTGGTAAACTCTGCTATGCAGCGGTAGGTGGAGTTTTTTTCCAAACTCCTTGCTCCAAGAATAGTGCAGAGTACCAAAATCTTTGCAAACTCCGCCAGCAGGGGAGAGTTTGCCACTGATACCTACCTAACACCCTGCACACACCTTTTGCATCAGTGCTCTAAGGTATGTGTGTGTGACATCTAGTATAGGTTTTGTATTTGACGGGTATAGCATATCCATCAAACAGACTAGTCAGACTTACAAACTTTTGTGCATTGGATGTGTTTTGCAAAGTGCATCACACTTGAAATGTATAAAAAATTAGGAGAAATCAAGATCCATCCTATTTAGTGCCTGTCTCAAAGATTTTCTTCCTTTTTTGGCAAAATGCCTATTCTAACAATTTTATTAGATAGGTCTTTGCTTCAAAAACCATCGGTGGGAGCGTGGAAGCACCCATGGTCCGATCATGTGTCCGCTCTCAGTGCAAAGCAGTGAAAAGTTCCTCAAAGAGCTATTTGAATTACCTCAAGGACTTCTTTATAGCATAAACAAATTTTCTCTGAAAGTAAATGCTTTTCAACATAACTTTGCATGACTTAACAGTAGTGCAGAGTGTTTATAAATAGCCCCACCAGAATCATTGAGTTCTGGTCTTCCAGTAAGTTTCAGATTATTATTCTGCAGGAGTCTCATCTGGTCAGGATTTAATGTACCAGTCTTTTGATGTGGCTTGTATTTCAGACAATACTGAGTTGTACCCTACAATGAGATAGTGAATAATAAGTTGAGGTTGATGGTATTTCTCCACAAGTAATGATGTCACTAAAATAATAGGTCCAGTCAAATGTTTCCGTCATTTAAACATGAGCGTAGTACCGACCTGTCAGAATAAGCATAAAGGGAGGTGGGAAATGACTTGCTGTTCGAAATATAGATGTCTCTTAAAAGGGGGATGTTGTCTGGGTATAATATGTACTCTTGTGATGGCAGCTATGGCACAGAGCAGACAAGATTAATGTGAGGAAATTTTGTAAAGCATTTAGAAGTACTAAAACAATGAAAAAGTCAAAACACACCACAATAAAAATTCCACTCCAAGCAACAGAATTGAGTAATATGTAATGAACAAAGTAAAACCAGAATAACAATAACATAATAGGGGGAACCAATGATTTGAATTTTTAAAGAGATAAATGAAAATAGTGTTAAAAAGCACAAAGTAGTAACAGCAGTCAATGCTGGTGGTTTACAAGGACCTAGGCATGCTTTGAGGCCTAGTGCGATGGAGCGCTGGTCGAATATAACAAGAAGACAGCCTGGAAGTAGGGACGTTCGGAAAAGTTCTCAAGTCTCAATCCGAAACAGACTTTGTCCTTTTTCTGAAGAAATATTATTTTCTGTGTGAGACAAACCTGAAATTCAGTCCAATGCTGTCGAACTGCTGGCAGGATACTTTTTGTAATTGGTACCTATTCAAGCTCTAGAGCACAAGGTTTGAATTTGGGTTAGAGTTCGAAACTAAAACATCCATTGAAGATAAAAATATTTTAAATGGAAAGGTTAAAGTAATACTTAGGGCACCATTACGATGGCGGGTGGACAAAGTCCGCCTACCATCATAACAGTATGTGGGACCACCCGCCAGAGGTGCAGCGATGCAGCGGTCCCGCTGTGCCTAGTAGGATGTGACCTCCACTGTGGCGGTTGCATCACAAATATTGAACAACTTTTGTATGCCAATGTAGGGGGGTACCATAGGTACTCCCCAAGTGCGACCCCCAGGCCCCAAAGCAATATCCACCAGTCTTTCCGAATGGCCTTTCTGCTTGCCCATGCTAATATTGCAGGCATCGCCACCATATTAGCTCCCTTTTCCACCTGGTCGACAATCCGACCGGCAGAAAAGCATCAGACGAACTTTCTACCCAGGCGCATTTGGCGGCCTGGAGATTGCCACAATCCAGCCCGGCGGTGGAGATCCACCCACGATACTAATGACCCCCTTAATTTGGGTTCTGTTTTTTTCTAAAAACTAAAAATGGACAATTCATATCAGCAGACTTATGAAACAAAATCGAATTGATAGGCATACTAGAATAGAATAATATTAAATTTAAACCCAATGCTCTCCTACCATATGTCAATATACGGAGTTGAAATTGTTTCACCAATTCTTTGATGCAGCAAGTTGAGCTGACACAAAATGTGAAAACAAAATTAGATATTTTTTTTAATGCCTTCTTAAAATCAACATAGGTGTGCATGTTTGAGCTCCAGTAAATAAAATAAGATCACTGCTTGGTTAAGAAGTTCTTTCATGACAAGATCTAATGAGCCCCATTGTTAGTGCTAAATTTGTTTTAGGCAACAAATAAAGGTTAAACAGATGCCTATAGTAAAATTATTAAAGAAGAAGCTATTAAGAAATATATATTTACATATCTAAAAAAAGTATTTTCGTTGTAGAAAATATAACATTTAAAAAAAATGCAACTGCACTCATATAAAGTAGTAGATTTACTAAAAACTCACAAAATGCAGTAAAGCAGCCAAAGTTGTTGTACTACATTACATGAGAGAGGTGCACAGCCTATTAAGATATGGTGTTGTTCTGCTCTCTCTATATTGGCACACAATTAGGCTGCCTAGTGCCATGCAACACACCTTAGCATCTTAGGGTAAAGGTACATGCTTCAAGTATAGCATAGGAATCTATCCATTACAAAATACAATGCCTAGACTAACTGTAAAACAGTTTCCATTTGAATTGTGTGCTGTACGGGGCAGCATACTTGCAAAGTCAGACACATTTAGAGAGATGAAAACATTTTTCCTATTTAATGCCATCCTTGAAGAAGTGTAATTATGGCTACAGAGCCTTGTGCATTATTATTAATAGGCAGGGCTTTGTGTCCGAACACACGGGTGGGTTGCATGGAAATGCCCATTTACCACCCGTGAAACAATTTCTTATTGCAAAGTAACACAAAGAAGCATAAACCATTGCTTTGTGGTACTCCCAAGCATCTTTCCAGCTCCAAAGAAGTTTCATGCTAGAAAGTAAAGGTAAGGTAAAAACGTATTGTTCAGTTAATTCAAACCCGCAATGTAACACAATATAAACACCAAATGGGACATCGCTAATACATAACATCATAAAGACCATCTTCATTCAATTAAAACCCCGAAGGTTCACTTCATTGGCCTCAAAATAAGCAATTGTGAACGTAAGTCCAGTATTCTGTAATAACGATCTACAGCTACAAACCACCTACTATGAATCTAATCCAAATACCTTATCCCAAGTTGAGGCTAGTGAGAAAAGCCCTGACATACAATTCATAAAATGTATGGCCCTTTAAGTTTTATACTAACTTAGGGGTGAATTATAAAACCGTTTTGAAGGGCTCCGAATCTGATTTGGTCGAATTCAGAAGCCTTGTTTCCAACTATTCGTAAACCTTTCCAAATGATCTATTACGATGTTCGGAGTTTCCAAATCTGTTCCGAATATGAACCGGATGGCATTCAGAAAGTCTGAGTTGTTCGGCGTCGAATCGTGTTTGTCTACAGGCTGCGTTTCTGAAGGACTCTGAAGCTTTCCGACTGAGCGATTATGATGTCAGATTCGGACAGCCCTTCTGAATCGTTTCTTCCGACTTGGATCGGTTGTCGGAATCTGACTTTGGGGGCCCGTAGCAGGCTCCCCTTCACCCGGGCCCCTTATGAGTTGGGCCTGTGGGGGTACTCAAGGCACCCCCCTTTCCACCCATGCCAGTGTGGCAGGCACCATGGGGTGCTCGCCACAGGGTGCATGATTTTCCAAACCGAGTCCAACTGAAATGTATCCGGAAGCCTTCGGATGAATGGTAATCGCTCGGTCGGACTCCCCGGATCCAAGTTGTTCGGAAACCTTTCCGAGACCAATTCAGTCGGAATGCTTTACGACCGGCATTGTAATTGACCCCTTGGTGTAGTTACTTCTAAACTGTTCTGCTGGTAATGCGAACGAGGCTGTGCAAAATAGTTGAAAAAAGAGCACATTGAAAACAATCTAATTTAGCATGTTCAACCATCCATATCTATAGAAATTCTTTGTACAGAATAAACCATTAATACTCTTTCAATTTAGGATCAATGTATGTCATATTTTTCCTTATTTCCTATTTTCTCTTTTGTTAACACATAATAACAATGTGAATTGCCTCCAACACACTACATGTGCCACTGGCAATAACCATTATAACTCACTCTTTTCCATATTGGACTCAGCAACAGACATGAATTCCACAAATTATCTACAAAAGATCAAGTCCTCCCCCTGGAGACAGGCTATAACTCTTTGCCAACATGTTTGAATAGTATTTCCTATAAAAGACTGTCTCAGCAGTCTTTTACACACTTCCATTAGGGCTGGGCAGCATCAGACATTACAACAAATATCTTCCTTGATAATTGCAAAGACAACATGATATCTCTGTAGACAACCTCCTCCAAGAGAGCGAATTAAAGTGAATTTGCGAATCTGCAAGTCAGAAGCGCAGCAGCTTTAGTTTTGGTATTTATCCATTCAACCCACCTAAATATGATTGGAATTTTAACAAATAACTATCCATGCAAGGGCTCTTTTGGATAGCACATTTCTATCCAAGGATGAGTCATGTTATCCTCTTCCCCTTATAGCTCTGTTAAATGCAGTTTGAGAAAGGGATAAAGCCCAAAGCTCCTCTGCCTTCAAGGTAGATGGAACCAGGTTAAGTTAATGTGTTGCAGTATTTCTAGATCACTTATTGCCTCCCAAACAATTTTGCTAAGAGTAGGTCCTGGATAAGTTTTTGATAATTTTTTTACTTGCTAAAAGGATTTGGGCTGGCAATAGCCTGCCGAGGTTAATTAAACAGGTGACAACAAGCTCCTACCATAGCATTGTCTATATTTTGTCTGCTTTTCCTCTAAATATCTCAGCACAGTGAGTCACTTAAGAGGCAAGTTTAGCAGCCATTACTTGCAAAAGTGGCTGGAGCGAAAGGCCTTTTAAAAAGTTCCATAAGGAGGAAAACGCAAATGCTAATGAGTTATTTCTTCTCAAAATTGCAGCACTGTGAAAATGAGCTTCTGGAGTAAAAATTCGCCCCCAAGTATTTATACTCTGATACAAATTCCAACGCTGTCTGTTCAGCATAAAATGTTGGTGGTGAAGATCTTCCCCTTAAGACAAGCCTTTTTTCGTTTTATTAAGATTGACTCTTAATCCATGATCCACAGCATACTGAGAAGTTGTATTAATCAAATAGCTGCAGTCCAACCTTTGTATTGCTAATCAGCACAACATCATCAGCATACAACATTTGTGAAACGTTAAAGGCCAGCCACCACAGGTGAGTGTGAAATAACACTTTTTAAAACAGGAGTAATTCCGGTGAGATAACAGTTAAATAAAAGTGGAGCCAGTACAGATCCTTGTTTTAGGCCATTTTTTGTTGGAATTTGTTTTGGCGACCGTTGTACCACTGCCCAACCTGACTCTTGTCCAAGTGTCCGTTTAAAGCCGTCTGCGTAACTCAGGTGTAGCTTTACGGAGCGGTACCTTGCCTGTTCAGTTATTGCAGCCAACATATGAAGATTGGTAGTTGTGCCAATTCCCCTAATAAAACCTGTCTGGTGCTTCAGCACCAGTGAGTTGGACTCAGTCTAGTGCGTTAATTCAGGTAGCAGACATTTTGAAAAATAGTTTACCTCCCCATCCATTAAAGCAATCAACCTACAACTGGAAGGTAAGGAGGCTTGACCACCTTTATACATTTCGGCCAATTTTCACGCCTGCCAACTGTCTGGAATTTTTTGGTTGTGGAGGATATAATCAAATTTAGTGAGTGGCTTATCTGCCCAGAATTGTTCAGCTTGTAAAGCGACTGCGAAAGAACACCAGAGTTCAGGGCCCCATCCTGGAAAGTAATTCTCAAGTTAACATGTTGCCCTTGTGTCAGCGCCACTGGAAGGATGCGGTAGGAGAGGGAACAATTATGCGTCAAGGTTGTGCAAATTATGCATCAGTAAAAGCAAAATTATACGGCATAATGCTGTACATTTTGGAATAGTGTTATTTCATTATTTTGTCATTTTTAAGCTATGTAACACTGTCTGGGCATTGGCTGTACCTCGTTAGTACCAGTTTACCATCTAAATATAGCAATAAGCAATCACCGGGAAAGTGACCAGTCCAGCTTTGCAGAGGGCCTTCTACTACGCAGCATAATGCAATGCTCGAGAATAGAAACATAGGTTTTTTTCATTTAAAATCTGCAGATTGTGCAGCAGATGATGGATTATGTAGCAGTTGGGACAAATCTTTAATCATGCAATACTAGCTGCTGCCCCATAAACTCAAACTGTTGTGATGCAAACCTGCACAAAATGTTAATAAATCTTCCCCTGATTGTTTTATGACATAAAAACTGTGCCCATTGTGCAATTACTCATGTGTATAGAAGTAATTAGGGATTCACAAAACCAATCAAAAAGTTCTAGAAAACCGTGCCTCACATGTTGCCTACAGTAATCTTCGAAAAGTTTGTGAGCTACGGAAATTTGCAAATCAGCACCCAAAGTGAAAAACTAAAGGGAGCAGTCTCAACTATTTTTTATTAATCTGGGCATCTATGCGGCAAACCAGCATGTTAACTGAGCATGGCTATAATTTATGGGTGCAAATGAATATTTTACATAAGAAGAAATTTGATTGACTTTTAAATCTCTCCTTTATGGAAATATTAATAGTGTAAGCTCAAACTAATCAAATGATGAGTGACTCGTTGATTGATTCATGGGATTGTGAGTCACTTAGTAGCAAAATCCTCCAAAAGCTATCCATTCACATAGATCTATTGAAATTAATTGACAATTCTGATGCACAGGAAAGCGTGCTGTGCGAAGCTTATTAGGCAATCAAGCACTACCCTTCAGCTCACCCCATCTCTGGTGCGAGATACTTCCCAGAAATAGATGTGCATGCTGGCCAGGCTGCCTGCTGAATAGGTCAACCTGTCATAGAGCCAGAGATGACCTTCTGTGACCTTACACCGCTTATGCATCTCCGTGCAGGCGATTCTTCTCTACTAACTATTCAGAGACACTACTGTCTGCAGTGAATTTCATGTGTACTTTGTAATCCAAGTTCACAGCATAACCAATAGCCGCACACAGTGCTGCGCCACTGTTTCACTGGAAACAAATGCAGTCAGATGTGTCCCTTCTTTGTTTAAAAATGTTTACATCTAGGCATGAGAACCTTATTTTATAAGCCAACAAATCCCTTTATTTACTATCATGAAAGCCTCCACGCACGTACTAATCTGAGAGAACAAAGAAAATATCTATTTTCACATCATTACATTTTAATTTGTTTCCGATATAGTGCAGTAGTTAATATACACTTTTGAGGCATTTTAGGAACCTTGTACAGTAATGTAAATATAAATGTTGTATACTTGTAAAGCGCACAGCTGCCCACACCGCGGGCGTCCCGGCGCTGTAGCCCGCTGGGGAACCCGTCCTGGGTTTCCCTGTGAGATGGTCCCTTCTGGGCACCCCCAAGGTGAGACCAGGCATCCCCGGCGTTGAAGGGGCCGTTGTGAAGATTAAGCAAGCTATTGCCCAGAGTTGCAGAGTGGAGCCCAAGGTTAGAGTAGGCGCCAAGGCGAGAATTAACAAGCCCGCGGACATTTCGACCCAAGACCCTGCCGCGTTCGGAATCTTACCCTGGTCCCGGGCCGATCTCAGCTTCCGGGTCTGCCGCCACTAACCATTGAGCCACGCTTCTCCACAGTGTAGGAGTGATAGAGCCTAATAGGTACCAACCCCGCTTTGGATACTTGAATCACTGACATATAGCAGTATTTGAAGAAGGTATCCCCTAAATAACACTTTTTAGGTCTCGGAGCAAGGGAAAGAACTATTGGAAACAAATATACCTTCACACAAACTGTACTACTTTTTTGGCTGGTAAAAGCTCTATTGGCTGACCACCACTGAACTTATTGCATACAAATCAAATATATAAACATACTGATCTTTATCGCATTTTTTATTTTTCCAGATTAGAATTTCTTCTCCTTTTATTACATAAAGTTAAAAACATTTTTGTGTGCCCACATGTTGATCATTAGTTCAAAATACACAATTCTTCCACATTGTAATGCTTCAAATATTTGTCTTTGTTTGAAGACTGGTGTGATACATATCTTTATGTATAACCTCAACAACCAACCACACAAAACCAATCTCATCTTACACACAACTGCGCACTATCAAATTCACATCTCATTCATAACCTACCCAACTACAATTCAATTACTTACACAGATGGTAGCAACAGGGAGAAAAACAATGGGCGTTAGTGTGTTGTAAATTGGGATTTCAAATTATGTCGTGCTGGCATCTAGCTTGACTTTTCTAATTGCAGCGCAGACTCATGAGAAAAGATTCATGCTGGATACTTGCAAACCATTGTTCACTCTATAAGCATAGTTTTGCAAAAACTTATGGAACTTTATGAAATTTTGCTAAACAAATTGCACAGTTTTGTAAATACCTAGTTTATAGCCCCTCGGGTTATAAGGGCATTTGGAATGAGCTACTTAGTGGAAAATATCATATCATATCATCTAGCATCATCTCACATATCTAACATGAAGGCCCAAGTGATTCAGATATAGACAAAGATAAAGGGGATCTTTTATGATTTGGCACAGTGGAAGGCCTAGCAAAGATCTCCCTTTCGGGGCTGTATCCCTAAAAAAGGGGATCATTCTTTTAATATAATAGGGTTCTTTTTAACAAGGTCAGGATAAGACAGTTATTGAGATCTCACGATAGCAAGTTGCAGTGATGAGCTCTGTCATAAAGTAGGTTAAAAATGTGGGAGAGACTTTAGCAACCTATATAACAAAATATTGTTAATATGCAAAACAGTTCAATGAGAAAACACACTGGTAGATATGGTGCACATGAATACATGATAGCTTCATGTTGTAGTAATAAACAATAAAGTCAAGTAAACAAAAAAATACATTTTCAAAACTGTAGTGTCTTGCAAGTTAGTAATGACGGAACTCTTTTGGCTCCTAATGAAGTCTGTAGAGTTGTTATGTAAGTGTTAAAGGAATGCAATGAAGGCTGATTTAGAATGTAGAGTTCACAGTTACACACAGAAGAATAAAGACCTGTAATACTATAAGGGGCTGATTATGACTTTGTCGATGCTGCACCGGCTCCACGCCAGCTCAGTACAGCCAAAGCCATGCAGGGACTGCCCAGCAGATTACGAGTAAAACACGTGTCTGGCTGGCTTTTCCTTTCTTTTCTTTTGCATTCCCACTGCGTTGCCCTGAAGATGGACACAGCAATGGGAATGCAAAAGTAGTTCTAGGGCTGCATGGACTGTGAAGTCCATGGTTCCTTGGAACGTAGGATGCATGCAAACAGGGGGGGCACATGTAGTGCCCCATAAATGTATTCCCATGGCGGTGGGGAATTGGGTCACTGTAAGGCCCCTTTTGTTTTCCCTCCGCCAGCCTTTTCATGGTGGTAGGCCCACCATGAAAAGGCTTGCAGAGGGGAAACTCATAATATGCTTGGCAGACAGTGGCAGTCCAGCCTTGCATATTATATAGGCCCTCTGCACTGCAACACTGCCAGGGAACAGCAGTTCCCTGGCACAGTCTGCACAGGGGTGGCCGCCCCTAAAAGCTGCCTTGTAATGAGCAGGACGCAGGACTGCCACAGCTGCGCCTCAGTGATTCTAGTAGTCCAAGACCCCCAGGCTCAAAATCGGGCCATAAGCTCCATGTGTGGCATAGTCATTGGTGGGTACACAGGCTGGGGAAGAAGATACACATGGTGACGAGGTAGGGATAAGTAACCTGAAGATTGACAGGGCTCCCCAGAAAGTTTACGTGGTCCAAGCAAGCTACTTGTGTGTGCCACGTGTGCTATCATTGAAGTACTGAATCAATGTTTAATGTATGTGGTGTCGAAGTACAGCTCCAGCTGCTGTGAAGCATTTGAAGACAACAAAAGCACTGCAGAAAATATGCACACATTGTTGGCCAAGAACCTTCTGTCCAGGCCATAAATGTACTGCACTGCCATGCCAGATGAAGTTATACGTTATGTGGAGTGTTAATGCTGTGAGTGGATACAGACAGATTTTTAAATAAAGGTCATTGATTATCAAAAAGTACAAAATAATGCTGTGAATAGAAACACTGCAAGGTGAAGATGAGCCAGGTGTCAGAAAGTGCAACTAGACATATAGAAAAGAAGAAATAATTACCTTACTGAAACCATTAGAGAGAGTTATTGTAATGCTGCACTTGGTGAAGTGGCTCAAAGAGACTTACACAAGGTTGTGCCTACCGGAACATCCATACCCAATGTGGCCAGCCATCAAAAACTGCTTAGTGGGGCTCAGATCAACTTCATAGGTCTATAAAGAATAAAGAGCCGAAGGCGACTCCCGGAATAGTGACATTTTTCAGATGGCAATGAGGAAAGTCAATATTCCAGCTATCATTAAAGATGATCCAGAGGCCAGCATTTCACAAGGTCACACAGGTCTGTTGCATAAACCAAGTCAATGTGTTCTGCCAGTAGTGTCAATAAGTTCTGCACTGGTCTACAACACTGCTGAGTTCCTGAAACCAGCACCACCATTCGATACCACCAAAAAGCAAAATATTGGCAATAGATGGATTGTGTACATTGAGACATTTGAAGATGTCATTGATGCACTTGAAGTGACTGATAAGCAAGGGATGAGCAAATGCCTCAAAATTCTTGCTGGTGATGATGTAAAAAAAAGTCACAAGAAGGAAAACGCAGACTGATAAAGAAATCACATACTGTCAGATTGAAGAAACTTTGGGCCCGATGTAGGTGGCAAATACCGGTCGGAAACGGCCGAATTCGGCCGTTTCCGACCGGTATTTGGCATCTTGAGATGTAGGGGGCCAGATTTTACAGATTCTGTAAATTTACCAAATCGGTAAATTTACAGAATCTGTAAAATACCGAATCGGTATTTTTACCGATTCGGTAATTCCCAGATGTAGGTGGGACTCTTCTGAGTCCCAAAGGCCCTACAAATTCGGTATTTTACCACCCAATCCAATTGGGTGTTAAAATACCGAATTCAGGTGTGCATGCACATGTGTGCATGCAGACCTAGCCATGTGACAGACAGACATGCCCTTAGGGCATGTCTGTATGCCACATGGGGCACATGCCTATTTTTGGGGTGCCAGAGGGTGTCAAAGTGACACCCCCTGCACCCTTGCAAAATTCAGTATTTACCGATTCTGTAATTGCAGAATCGGTATTGCCCATTGATTCCAAAGGGCTTTAAGGCCCATAGGAATCAATGGGAAATACCGATTCGGTATTTACAGATTCGGTAAATACCGAATCTTAACGATTCAGTATTTACAGAATCTGTAATACCTACATCTCCCCCCTTCATATTTACCGACTCTTAAATACCGAATCGGTAAAATTTGGTATTTAAGAGTCGGTAAATATGAATTACCTACATCTGGCCCTTTGAATCTTAAATTCAATCCAATGCCCAATGTAGAATACAAAAGATACATTTTCAGTCAAGAGCAACAGAAACCTGGTGGCACCATTGATGACTTTGTGGAGAGAATCTATACACTCATCAAACTATGTAAGTGCAATGAATTTAATGATGACGAAGCTAAATGTCTTAGCGTTATTGATGGATTCTTGTTAGACTTATTCAGATGACAAATGCTGAGAGAAACTCTTAGTCTGGAGCGAGTGTTAATGGCTACCAGAGCTGAAGATCATGCTGATAGACAAGCTGCTGACATTGAGTCTGGAGGTCTCCAGAATGAATCAGTAATGTGTGTGAAGTGCAAGCCCAAGACTGAAGTATACAAGATGATTTCTACATACAAAAAGAAGTTGTGTTTTAGATGATGATTTTCGTTTCCACACTAAGGTAAAATGTCCCGCTATTGGACAGATATGTAAAAACTGTGGGAAGGAGAACCATTTTGTGATGGTTTTGAAAGCCAAGGAAAAAACCAAGTGGTTAATGGCATGAAGAAAAAATGGCCACCGGAGTGGTCGACAAGCAAGTTTGACGTGCAAGCACCGGGTTAGCTAAGAAAAATCGATATTCTACGGAGTCAGTTGTCAAAAAAATCATCATCAAGTACTTTTTCTATATCAGTATCAAGTCAAAGTGAAGAAGATAGTTGTGCCATATCAAAGTTTATCTCAGGAAAGAGTGCACATTGGTGAAGGTAAAAAGGACATGCTAGAGCTCCAAAGTCACTCCAACAATGTCCTAAGACTACACTGAAAGTAAATTGTTGTTCGATACCTTTCATCATTGACAGTGGTGCTTCGATACACATTGTGCTTGAGGAGAAATATATTAAATTGACTCCATTACCAAAACCTACGCCATAAAAAAAAAACAAAGTGTTTGCTTGTTGGGATGGAGTGGTAGTGGACACTCCCCTTCCTGTACCCTGGTCAGATCATTACTTAGTTCCCTTTAGTTTAAACATCTTAGCTACTGACACACAAATAGGAGAGAATAAGAGCTACCCCCGTCGCAAATGGAAGCACTTCTCACAAGACAATTTTAGCAAATTGCTGCAGGAAGGGGGCCACCGGGGGGTGGTGATAGCGAAAGCGCGAACTATAGGCTACAGGAACGCATTCTTAGTGCCCTTAACGCAACAGCCCCGTTGTGTTCATCTAAGGGTGCAATTAGAGGCAAAAAGTCAGCCCCGTGGTTTACGCCCGCTCTGCAAACCGCCAAATCTGAATGCAAAAGATTTGAGCGCAAATGGCGGGTGGACTTCTGCCCTCAATCTAAGATAGCCTACTGGGAGGCACAAAGGAAGTACCAAACTATGGTGCGGGGAGCCAAAGCCACCCATTATAAAAATCGTATTGGGGAGGCTGAAAACTCCTCGAAAGAACTCTTTAAGATTTTTAAAGAGATCTCCCTGGTAGCGAGCTCTCACACCCCAGCGAATGACTCGGTGGCAGAATGCAACAGAGTAGCAGAATACTTTGCAGGAAAGGTCAGGGATATTTACGCCTCCTTCTCAAACAAACTTGAAAATGGGTTAAACTTTGCGGAATGGACAGGAGCAAGAAATACTGAACATTGTCTGGAGTATTTTACGGTCCCACCCTCGGAGGTGCTATGTAGAATCTGTCAGGGGGTTAAGTCAGGCTCCCCTTGTGACCCAGCCCCCCCTAAGGTGTTGGGAGAGAGCCTAGTGGCTTTAGAACCCTACATCAGGCATGTACTTCAGACATCTTTTGCTTCCCAAACACTTCCGGATGATTGGAAGAAAGCAGTAGTTCTTCCCATAAAGAAGAAACCCAATGTGAGCCATGAAGTGCTTGAGAATCTGAGGCCGATCTCCTTATTGCCATACCTAGCCAAGTTGGCTGATAAAGTGGCCAACTCTCAACTGATGGTTTACTTAGAAACAGCTAACATCTTACACTCCTCCCAATCGGGCTCCCGGTCGGGTTGCTCGACTGAGACTGCCCTTCTGAGAGCGACGGAGACCCTAAGACGAGGGGCAGATGCCGGACACACCATGGCTCTGGTGATGTTAGATCTCAGCGCAGCGTTTGACACTGTAGCTCATTACATCTTGCTACAGTGTCTAAACCGGGCGGGTGTCACAGGCTCTGCCCTGGGGTGGCTGAAATCCTTTCTCACAGGCCGGAGCTTTCAGGTCCAACGGGGCTCCTTCAGATTTACAGGAGCAGGGAGTGCCACAGGGCTCTGCCCTAAGTCCAACCCTATTTAATCTATACTTGGCCCCCTTGGCCGAGGTGGTGCAAGCGTATGGAGTGGAGTTAGTCTCCTACGCCTACGACACCCAACTGCTAATCTCCCTATCCCAAGTACCTTTAACTGCGGCATCCAATTTCATGGCCTGTAAGCAGGATCTGGCCACATGGATGAACTCGCACTGCCTAAAGTTAAACGGCTCCAAAACCGAGGTACTGGTGGTTGGTGGTGCTAGCCTGAACTGGACAGCGAATTGGTGGCCACCTTGTTTGGGTCCTACCCCCACTCCTTGTAAAGAGGCGAAGAATCTAGGGATATGGGTTGACCCCACTCTATCCTACGAGGGCCAAATTCGTCGCCTAGTAGGGAAGTGTTTTGGGGTGTTAAAAACACTCAATCATACCTTGGATCTACTTCCTCTTGAAGCCAGACGCACCTTGACACAGGCACTCGTGACGTCCCGTATGGACTACGGGAATGTCCTGTTTTTGGGTGCCACAGAAAAAAGTTTGGGACGCTTACAAGTCCTTCAAAACTCGGCCGCTCGTCTAGTTCTGAGACTCCCAAAAGAGCAGCTTCTAAACCTGCTCTGGCGGCTCTACACTGGCTTCCAGTCAAGAAGAGAGTGATGTACAAGGCTCTCTTGATATGCCATTGGATACTATGGCAGAATGCGCCCACCTATCTCTATGACCTGATACAAAGATACGAGCCAAGAAGAGCTTTACGCTCTGTAGGCACGGGTCAGCTGACGGTTCCCCGTGTAAAAAGAGCCAAACTTGGGGGTAAATCCTTTAGAGTCTCAGCAGCTCAAAATTGAAACAAACTTCCGATATGCCTCAGACTGGAAAAATCGGAGGTCAAGTTCAGAAATCGCTTAAAAACGTACCTGTACAACTCATAAACCTCTGTGGCGATTGGGTTGGGTGCCTATTGCTCCTTGCTGTTCTTCTCCACAGAGCGGGGACACGCCGGGATGGCGTCACCAAGCGCTTTACAAACTACTTTATTATTATTAATATTATTATTATACATGGGATGCATCAACACCCTTAAAAGTCAAGATTAATTTGTGGTGACACTGAAACAAGAAAATGAAGGTGCAAGCACCCATAAATGTGCTTCAATGTACAGCCTCATGTGCCTGTCTACTCATTTTCAGCACAGCTGCTGATATAAGACTTCATTGTTTCATGGTTTTTGAAAGTTTAAGAATATGAAAGTAATTCAGCATATTAATTAAGACGTCCGTCCTGTTTCTCAAAGGCATGGATGTATTGATATTCATTTACAAGATTCTGTTGTAAAGGAAGTTGAATCACTACTTTCTTCCATTGAGGTAGTGCCCAAAAAGGACGGTGAAGAAGTTGTATGCATATGTGTTGAGATGTGTCAGGAAAAAAAGGCAATTGAATTCGAAGAATATTCAGGTCCACACATTTTTGGCATGTTATCGCAATTAAATGGTGCAAAAGTATTTTCTAGTCCTTTACTTAGGGACGCAGGTTTGACTTTGAATGCAGATAAATGTGAGTTACAGAAGTAAAAGTTAAAATTATTCCTCCATATCTTTTCAGATGAGGGTATCACACCCACTCCTGTTAAAGTAAAAGTGCTTTAGAATGCTGATCCCACACAAGATGTTTTAGTGGTGCGTTCATTTCTTGGCATGGCCCGCTACTGTTCTAAATATATACAAAACTTTACCACTGCAAGTGCTCCATTGAGAGTTTTGACTAAAAAGCATGTTTCATTTCATTGGTCACATGAATGTAGGAGAAGTTTTAAGACAATCAAACACTAGTCCAGTTGGATTAGGTGATATCCTTGCATAGCACAGCGGACACTTGAATGCTTGAAGGCACATTGTGGCATCTGCCAGTAGAAATTGGACCCAAACAGAATGTGATTATTCAACTCCTGAAATTGTAAGTTTAGCCATGGTATGGGAAAGTGAATATTTCAATGTATCCATGTATGGAAGGCCTATTACTCTGATTAATGAACATCAAGCTTTACTAATTATATTTGGAAATCCAAAGGCCAAGATGTCTCCTCGCATTAATGATGGGAACTACGTCTTCAAGAGTGCAATTATAACATTATGCATCGTGGAAAGAAGGATCAGAACCCTGCTGACTTCTTTTCTAGAGTGCCCATACAAGGTCAAGGTCATAGTACTCCATCCAAGACGGCTGAAGTCTATATACATTTCATTGTAAAATCAAACACACAAGCTGCCATTTTGTTAGCCCAGATTATCACTGCTACAAGCAATGACAGTGATATGCTAAAGTTAAAAAATATAATCATACACCAGTCATGGAACCAACACCCTCTATCGCTCACCAGTGATGGTGAATATCAAAAATACAAAATTGTCAAAGATGTCCATAACTCAGGAAGGAGTTATATTTTGAGGGTTAAGAACACTGAATCCGAAAAGTCTCGGGCAGAAAATGATTGAAGTGGTCTACAAAGTGACCCACCAAGTACATCATGGAATCATTGTCACAAAATGAGCTCTCCAAGAACACATCTTGTTTCTGTATCTTGATTAGCAGGTTGAAAAGGAATTAAAGGCCTGTCATCTGTGCAGCTGCCTTTCTACTAAAGTTGCTCACTACACCTTAAACCAGGGGTCTCCAAACCGGTCCTGGAGGGCCGGATCCATGCCAGATTTTTTGGATATCCCCATTGACATACATGTAGTTATTTTAAAAATCTGGCATGGATCCGGCCCTCCAGGACCGGTTTGGGGACCCCTGCCTTAAACACTCCCGAAGCATGTTTGGGACAGGGTAGCCATTGACTTTTTCAGTCCACTTGACAATGGACATCACCTGATGGTGATTTTGGATGTATACTCACCTTTGCTTTAGTTGAGAATCTCTTATCTACCAATCAAGACCAAGTCATTGAGAGACTGAAAAGCATCTTTGCAACAAGGGGTGTTCCAGCCATATTGAAATCTGACAATGGCCCATTGTAAAACAGTCCTGAGCTCAAAGATTTCTTAGAGCGCCTGAATATAAAGCATCAGAAGAGCACACCTATGTACCCATAGGCCTACAGCCATGTTGAGCATTGAGCTCTTGGGAAAAGCTTTGGGATCCGGGAAGTCAAATTTATTGTTTCAACTCTGAACTAAAAAACGTGGGTCAACGGTTCAAGTCTGGGATGGGGAGGGCATTTTTATTATTCCCATTTCAACATAAGCAAAATTGGGAAAAGCATTGGACTCTGTAGGTGTCAGATTTACTATTCGTGCTCAAAGCTAAGAATTATTAATGGGGAAAGAATTTGCCTCTGGGATTAGATTTTCTTTTCCCACTCCAAACATTGGGGAAGGTATTGAATTCTAGGAGTGGTGATGGGGGTGTAAGTGAAGTATTTCCAATTCAAAATAAAAAAAATTGCAGCCGCTGCAAATGCAGGTAAGAGCTGTGGGGCCCCAATGCCCTTACCTGCATGGGCCAAGGCTGCAATTTGTAGAACATTTTTCTTCCTGGAGGGATCAAATTTACTATTTTCACTTCAAACTAATCAACATTGAAGGAAAAAATGGATTCAATGTACATATAAAATAAAAAAATAAAAGGAACCAAAGTATTACCTATTAAAGTAAGAACATTTAAAACCTATAAAAATCATCTAAATATAAATATTTTAATTCATGTAATAATACCTGATATATACATGTAGATTAGCACAGTAATTTAACATTACAATTTAATTGACATTTATTTAGTGTCCTACATTTATTTTGTACTAGAAGCTCATTTCAAAGAAATCTGAACCTGATTTTTTCAGTAAAAAGTTCTTTGTTTATTAACAAAAGGATAAACTATTTTTTTAATATACACAAAAGTGAAGCAAAACACAAAAACTGGCAAGTTTTAAAACATGAGCAACCCAAAATCTCTACAGATCAAAAGAACTCAAAATATAAATAAAGTAAAACAAATATATATTTTTTTTCATTACCAAACAAAAATGTAAAAAAATATTACATTAATTAAATTCAAAATGTTTTAAAATATTATTTTAAAGGACTATACATTGAAAATCCTTATGAAACCTAACATCTCAGGAATAAATAACAGCAAGTTTCAAAAATAAATTTGTTTACAATTTAAATAAAATATTACAAAGACTTGAGAAATACACTAGAATGTTAATTTAAATAATTCCTAACCCAAAATCCCAAAAACCTTGAACATGTAACAATTACAAACTTTATGAAACTACCCAAAAGTTTTAAAAATATAAAACTTAAAAAAACACTTCAAGAAAACAGTCCTGGTTAAGCCTCGCTGCGAGGACATCTGACATACATTGGGTGACCTAGCAGCTGAATGGGTCTGGCTTACAAAAGTACTATCCAGCCAGAATAACAGCAAGTGACCAGTAAAATCTCCCTGCACTCACTCATTTGCAGAAAGGCAAAGTATCAAATATCTGCTTATGGAATATCGGGGTTTAAATCATGAAGTTGATTATGTTGATCTTGTGTCGTACCAGCAGCAATTTGATATCATAATATTACAGGAGACATGGTCCCAAATTCTCTTGCATTTAATAGAGTACTATGAACATGTAAGCTTGGAAGTCAAACTGATGCAGTATGAACTCACCATGGGCTTTAAAATCCACACTACTCATGGAGTTTGTGGATTTTCTGAAAAGCCACGGTTCGCGTAGAATGCGGAGTTACCAAAAACTCTGCAATCCACGGCATAGCGAAGTTGTTTCCTTGTTCTACGCTTTCAAAATGCATTTCACGTGTGCGGCAGCGACTTGCCCGGATCCCTGCATTCGCCGACGAGATTTCCTATCTGTTAGTGTGCGCCACAATATTTTGGTAGCTGGCCGCACGATCCTGCGAGAGTGTGCAATCGGACATCCGGTGGAAGTTCGGTGAAGCTCGCAATGCCGAACATGCAGAAATTGCAATCTTAAGAAGAAAATCTCTCGAGCAGCTTAAAACCTTCTCGAAAATGATGATTTTGATGAAAACAATCCTCCTTCTTCTTTCTTACTTTATTTTTTTAAGGGGAAGGAAGTGCCCCAGAGTCGCCAAATCCCGGTTCCTGTCCAGCAGGCTCCTCCCATTGCTTTGTCCGTATCCTGTTGGATTTGGAGCTGGAAGGATTCCTCTTTGTGTCTGCTGCATCATATATTATTGGATTTGAGATTTTACAAGTAAGTTGGAAATTGGTGTTGTTTGTTTAATTGTGGCATGGCAAGTTGCAACTACAATTTTTTGTACTTTCCATCACTTTTTTTAATTTATAGTGGGTAGCCACTGGGAGCAGAGCTATGCATGGGTGCATGAAACAACTGTCTCTGTGGTGTCTGTTGAATTTGAACATCATTTAGGGCATGGATGGCATTGGATAGACTTGCAAAATGCGTTTTTTGGGCATATTTCACTTTTTTGGTGTACGTTAAATAAATGTCTTTGTTGGATGTGTGTGTGGTGTGGTTGTTGTTGTGTAACCTGAAACCCTTGTTTAGCCCTGTGGATTTTCGTTTATGCATTTTTGCATTAAAGCTGTGTTGTTTAGCATGCCTCCTTTGCCTGGCCATTAATTATAGGCCTGCTTGAGTTCATTGTTTCCAGGCCTCCTGCTCGTGAGTGACCATGTGACTGGTGGGCATTTTGTGCTGGTAGTTTTGTAGTGTGCTGCTTTTGCCATATAGGCCTGAATGTCTTTCCTTAGTTCCTCTTGGCCTACGCTTCTTGTTGTTGTGGCCTGGCCATGTGGTTGGGGGCCATTTTGTGAAGCCAGGCAGTGTGCTTTTGCTATATGCCTGCATTGTCTGTCTTCCCTTTCTTTTTGTTGTGGGTGGCATGGCCAGGTGGCTGATGGCTATTTTGTGGAGCCAGCCAGTAAGCATTTGCAATAGGCCTGCAAGCTTGTGACCTAGTCTGCTGATATAGGCATTTCAGCCAGTAGGCCCAGAGCTACTCATGGGTGCATGAAACAACTGTCTTGGTGGTGTCTGTTGAATTTAAACATCATTTAGGGCATGAATGGCATTGGAATGAATTGGGCATAATTCACTTTTTTGGTGTGTGTTAAATAAATGCCTTAGTTGGTGTGTGTTTGGTGTGATTGTTGCTATGTAACTTGCAAACCTTGTTTAGACCTGTGTATTTTCATTTTTGCATTTTTACATTTAAGCTGTGTTGTTTAGCATGCCTTCTTTGCCTGACAATTATAGGCCTGCTTGAGTTCATTGTTTTCCAGGGCTCCTGCTTGTTGTCACTGTGAGTGACTATGTGTCTGGTGGCCATTTTGTGGTGGTAGTGTTAGTTAAGTAGTGTGCTGCTTTTGCTATATAGGCCTGCATGTCTTTCCTTTGTTCCTCTTGGCTTACTGCTTCCATCTCCTTTGCCAGCGGCAGCTCCCTGAATGACGTGATGTGCAAATTAATGCCAAACAGGTTCCACTTCCATTACATTTGTATTTTTGTTTTTGTTCTTCTTCTTCCCTATCCTTACTGAGTGTACACAGTATACCATGAAAGCCCTTGTTGTCAAAGTCTCACAAATGGCTACACTGTTGTTTTGTTTTTTGTAAAAACAGAGTTATTAACATTTAATAATATTATAACACTAATAAGTGTGCTCACCTTGCACTAAGTTATATATTATATTGTTTGTTTGTTATAGTAGTAATTGAACCACAACAACAAATGCAACATTTCACTGATGTTCTTCTGGCTTCTTTGCTTTTAGGTGCACAAAAGACTGAGGAGGAGGCGTCATCATCATCACCCGTTGTACTGCCAGACAGAATTGATCACAGTGGAAGGTGAACAAGAGAGAGACATTTTCTCTGGTACACAAAGTAGCACTGTCCCAAGCAGTGCACTGCCGCCCACATCGTCATCATCCTCAGCAACATCTCAGTGACACCGTATCAAGAATAAGGCTGAGCCTGAGACACCAAGGCAACATAATACAGCAACAATAAAAGGGTGTCTTTGAGCCTCACAAAATCTGGGTTCAAGAAGATACCTGCATCAAAAGTACCAGAAAGGAAAAAAATCCAGCCTACCATTGTCAGCATGTTTAGGTCGGAGGGAAAATATGAATGCAACCACCCAACGGCACGTTTGTACAATGCAAGGCTGGCAAAAATGTTAGCTTTGGACCTTCTTCCTTTTTGTTTTGCGGAAGGTGTGGGTTTTCTGGAATTTGTGACAGCCTTTTGCCCAAAATGGAAGTTTTTCAGCACTACATCACGACATGCTGGAATTAATTGGAAAATCTTTGTTTAGCTAATTTAAGTAACCTTGTGCAGCCGACATGCCAGCTCAGTCAGCTTGTACTCAAGACAAACATTATACTTGTGACGCAGACTCACGTTATTTTTATTTACTACTTCCTGCACTCTGCAGGTAGGGAAGTTGATTACACAATCATTTTATTTTTTTCATTATGGGTTGCACTGGCTATACTCTCTGTTACATCAAGGCCAGGGCAACTGCTCAATTGCACTTTACCCGTGCCGACTACAACAAGGCAGATGATATCCTATTCAAATGATCATTGCTTATATATATATATATATATATATATATATATATATATATATATATATATATATATATATATATATATATGTATGTATGGGACGACATGAGGTACTTCGTTTTGATTGATTGTGTAACGGGTTAGGAACCAATCCCTGCAACCGATAGGCCAGAGAAGGCCATCCTTGGCTGGCTGCAATAGTGAAAAATACACTTACGTAGGTAGTAAGTGGGCAACGGTGTCGGAGGGAGGCACTTGATAACATACATACACAAAATATGTGCTGTGTTTGCAAACTACTGTGAGTCAAGGGAGTATTCTGAACATACAACTTTTATTCTCCTTGGATTTACTTCCTACTCTGGCGCAGTTCCTTTTACATTTTCTTTAAAGACTCTTCATCCTGTGACAGTCTCCACCTATGCTATGATGTGATGAATACCATGCAGCCATCCACCCATTTCAAGTAAGCATGTCTATCATTCTTCTTAACCTCTCAACAAACCTTAGTTTTTTTTAACAACAATAAATATTTATTATATTTTTTTAAACCACCAACCATGCGACCTTCCTTCCTTGCTTGCCTTTGAGTTTGACCCATAAAACACCCCGGAGTATTCTTGCTATCACCCATACAGTTTCATCCATCCAGGCAGGCCGGCAGCCATCTTTTCTTCTTTTACCTTCCACCCATCCTTCAACCACCCATGCATCTGATTTCTTCCTATCAGCCACCTATGCATGCATCCCATGTGGCACGTATCCTTCCCTCCCCTATTTAGGAACGGTTCAGCAACCCCGCTTGTTGTTTGAGTACACTACACACGGGCACACGCTGTAACTGGACCTTCCACCTCCCTTTTGAGGTGGTAATCGGTGCCCGGTTGATCCATTGATCACACTCCCTCTTTGTTGACGACGACGTATCCTTCAGTGCCAGTCATATATATTTACATCTCACCCATCTTTCCTCCTTCAATCCTTCTTTCCCTTTCCATTCAACCCATCCCTCAAGGTCGTCTGACTTAGTCTTATCCATAAAACTTTCCCAGCTGAGTTGAAGTCAGATTGAAGAGACCATTAGTTACTCAACTACTCCCACCGCTAATGCTATTGCTCGCCTCTAATGCTAAGTAAAGAGTGTCTTCTTCTTCAACGGTTGTTCACAACAACTTAGTCTCTCTCAACATACAATGTACACCATTGCAGGGAGTGTGTAACTATATTCAATAAGTAAGGAATGTAAGTATAACTTACCACTGCCCGCAAATGCTGCTGCCTCACCCACTCCTGTGGCAGCTGCCACATCCACTGCTCCCTCCTGGCTGGCGTCACCTGCCCCGCCGCTAGCCCGGGCACTGGTGGTCGGTACGCCTAGAAAGAACATTACATATTTTTTAATTGCCATATACGTGTCCCACTATTCTTTTTCACTAGCAAGATTGAAAAAAATTGTTAAAATACATATATATTCCACATACATCACAAGTACAAACCGGGTACTAGAGTAGAGAGTAGACAGTAGTAGAAGTATGTCCTATCCTAATAAAAATAGTAAAATATCTGGTTGGGCATTTTGTTGGTGGGAATTGTCAAGATTGAGAAGACTAGAAGAGGACAACCCAAAGGACTGGACTCAGTTGCTAGAGCTATTGGTGAATCTGAGTTTTAAAACCTTTTAAATAAAAATAAAGAGTAGCCAACTGGGCAATCTTAGCTACAGAAAGACTAATGATATAGTAGTAGTACAGAGAGTCAGAGCAGAGGCAATTATAGGCAGGGATAACAAGAATTTAGAAACTTGGGCCATCAAGCGGACGCCTCAGTTCCTCCACTCCTATCAAGTCCATCATTGGTGATGTTGACTTTTTGAACCATGACGCGTTTCTCCTCTTCTAGCCATGACCATAGTTTCTTGCACTCCCACGGCTCCTACTTGAAAGGTGTCTGGAACTTGCCTCCTGGATGTCTGTCCTTTACCGCCATGTAATCCCCTCTTCTAATGGTAAAATGTAAAGCTCCCCTACATTGGCTAGCCTTGTCATTGGTATTCCACTATCTGGTCTAGGCTCTTCCACTGTCTAGGACTCCAGGTATCCACTCCTTTCTCACAGGTACCACGTCCAAACAGCATTCTGCATCACAGGATCACTGGGTGCACACCCTGTCTTGCTGTGGAGCATCTAGCGATAAGCTCTCAGCTTTCAATGTCACAGTTGGCTTGAGCCCTTTAAGGCAAACATCTTCTCCAGAATGGGTTTGATGTTTTCAAAAGATGTCGAGTCCATGACTTCCACCACTGGACATTTAGAATAGCTGTCAACCATGACCACTGTGTGACTCCCATCCGGAAAACATCCAAAAGCCATACGAGTGTGGTCCACGGCGTGGTTCAGGGTGGGTCAGTGATCACTTGGCAGGACCGGAGGATCTGCTCACACTGTCAGACATGCATGGCATCCACTTACTTTTTCCTCCACCATGTGGTTGAAACCTGGGAACCACACCTTTGCCCTGATGAGGCACTTTCATTTTTTCTATTCCTTAGTGTCCTTGATGAGTTGGTTCTCCGTCTTCTTCCACAATTTGGCGGGTATCACTATTCTGCTCCCTCTTAAGATCACTCCTTTGCCACTTTCGCTCAGTTCTTCTCTGAATCTCCACATCCTGAGATGCACTTCTCACTCTTCTTCCGTCAGTCTACTCGATCCTTCTAGGGACATCTTCCATTGGTGGTTATGAAGCGTCTCCTTAAGGGCCAGAAAGCATGCATCTCCTTCTCCTGTAGCCACCCCGATTTCTTCCACCGACAGTGCTCTGGGACATGCCGTGTTAACAAGTTGTTTGAAAAATGACTCAGCACCCTCATTGACCTCCCTAGGAGCCTCTGGGCAGATAGCCATCGGATGCCGCGACAAATAATATACCGGATTGTTCGCTCCCGGACGGTTCTCAATCTCAAAGTTGTAGTGTTGAACTTGCACAGCCCATCCTTTGATTTGTGGTGGACCACTCCTGGCCATACCTCCAAACAAAGACACCAGTGATTTGTAGTCGGTGACCACCTTGAGGTTATGTCCACACAGATATATATTTAAAATGTTGACCGGCCCATCTGATAGCCAACGCCCCCTTTCAATCTGGGCATACCTTGTCTCCACTGCTGTGAGAGCTCGGCTGGCATATGCAATCAGTACCCATTCATCACTCTGGTTTTTCTGCAGGAGCACCGCCCCTAGACCCACCATGCCGGTGTCGACAACCAACTCGGTCGGTTTCCCAGTATGCCACTATCACCCCTTGCAACAGTGCCCACTTGATCTTCATGAATGCCTCAGGTTTGGCACTGGACCACCACCTCTTTACATCCTTTTTTGTGAGCGCTCTCAGAGGTTCTGACATTGTATAAACCGGCTGCAGTAGTTTCCCATCCCTAGGAAGCTCCTCACTTCAGTCTGATTCTGAGGTGTTGCTGCCGTCCAGATGGCTTCAACTTTAGCAGGGTCTACTTGCATGCCATGCTTTGAGAACTTGTAGCCAAAGAATTCAACTCGGCACATTTTTCTTTGTGCAAGGTCAGTCCTTCATCTATCAGCCTCTGCAGTGTCGCTCGCAGACGTATGTGGTGCTCTTCTAGGGACTTTGAGAAAATGAAAACATTGTCACTGACATTTATTACACCAACCAGGCCTGACAGAGCTTCCCTGATGGCATTCTGGAAGACCTCTGCCACCGACGATACTCCAAAACGGAGTCGCTTAAACCTTCTCAGCCACACATGGGTGGAAAACGTGGTTATGTGTCGACTTTTTTCATCCAGGAGTAGTTGGTGAAAGCTTGAATTTAGGTCCACTTTAGAGAACCATTTGGCACCATTCATATCAGCCACTATCTTGTCAATGGTGGGGGTCAAATGCTGCTCCCTTTTAATGGCCTTGTTCGGTAATTGCATGTCCACGCATAGAGGAATGGCCCCTGATTGTTTTGGCTTTGGTGCGATTACAAGTGGGGATACCCACAGGGTAGATAAAGAAGCCTTTTCAATCACCACTTCTCATTCCAAATGGTCCAACTCGGCTTCCACCAACGGCCTCAAATGAAAGGGTACTCTTCTGTGTCAATGTGCCACAGGTTTAATTGTGTCATCTATGTTTAGCTTCACTTTTACCCCTTTTAAGCAGCCCACACATCTGAACAGTTCTGGAAACTCCACCATAATTCTCTCAGACTGAGACTGGTGAATCTGTTTCTCAAACATCGCCAACCCTACTGTCCTTGGTTATGTGGAATCTTGTCATTGAAGACGAGTCTCCGTGTGTGAATTCTACTTCAGTCACCCGCTTGGAGGGGAATGGGAGTATCTCCTCCATAGGTGAAGATGCGTGCAGACGTCTTGAGAAGTAGAGGTTTGGGTACTAGTTGTTCATACTGCGTAGCATCTAGAATATTAACCGACGCACCTGTGTCTTTGAGTGCCATGATGTGGTTCTACCCAAAGGTGATTTGGCACATTGGAGGTGGTATCTTCTTCATGTTTGCTCTCCCAGTGTACGATATCACGAACACTTCGTCCTCCTCATCATCTTCCGTGACGTTCATTCTTCTGCACATATTTTCAGCTTCGTCTACAGCCTCTGCTGCATGTACCACATGTTTTTTGGGCCCTTGCTTCTTGGGCTGGTTTCCTCCTGACGTTTGCCTGGACCCGCCCATGCAGACCTTCGCAAAATGTCTGAAATTGTTGCACCTCAAATACTGTTTGCCTTGCACTGGTCATCCCCTCAGCAGATGACTCTCCAATCCAGTTTCCACATCCTTTGCTCCCTAACTTGCCACTTCCATTCCCTTGTCCACGGCCTTTCGCCTTCTGGAGCACATCAACCCTCTCCTCATTGATGGTGTTAGGATATGTTGGATGATGTCCTGCTGCTCTTCTCACCAGTGCAGACTCCATCTTTCCAGCCCTTGCTTCATGTGATTTCCCCAGAACCAGGATATCATCTAAGGATATTACTGGCTGACGCAGGATCAGTTTGCTTGGATCTGAAGACAGGCACCCTTGGATCAGCTGCGCTGTAATTTCCAGTTGTTTGTTGATTCCGGTACAGGAGCTTGCTAATTTGTGCAGAAGTGCGAAAACATATCTACCGATTCCTCCTCTGTTTGCTTAGCTTCTCGCAGTTTAAAGTGTTCAAAGTCCGGGTTGACCTCCGGGTCAAAATAATGATCTAACACCCTCACGGCCTTCTCATAGTCACTCATGTCCCCTGTATCTTGGAGATCCTGGAACAACTCGTATAATTAATCCCCTCCCAAGTGCAACATAGTGGAGCGTTAGACAGCTCCATTTTTCTCACGAGCAGCAATAAAGTAGTTCTCTTGATGTCCAATCCATTTGCGTCACCACAGCCCTGCTGTCGCTGGGTCAGCCAGCTTACTGAACAGGTGAATGCATTCAACAATGTGCGCAAGCTCTTTTCTGCAGGCCCTAGAGCACCTCCCTCAACTTGCACTGCCATACTTCTGCTTGCTCTGGTTTCTTGCAGGCTGCGCAATGCATCCTTGACTTCACTCGGGGACTCCGTGTCTCCTCCGCCCCTTTTTTAGAACCTGGTGGCCCAAACCCCAGCTGCCAGACAGAAAATCCTCAGAAAACCGCTCAGGGAGTAGGGTACTCTCCCAGTAAACGTGTACGCACGCACAATACACCTTTACAACCCTCTCATTAAGGCTTAACGCATTTTTACACAACTAAATAGGTGTGCAGACCCACCCTTGCACTGATACATAAAATCCTGCCACGTGAGGATGATCTGTGTCTGCTCAGCATCCCTGTTCCAATTTTCTGCTGGTATAATTCCACGTGGCCGCAGTGTGTGACATACACGCAGCCTCCTCTTTGGGCAATGGCAGTTTCCCCTGGGTCAGGGCCTCCGACCTTCGTGTGGCGCGGGCACGCCTGTGTTACACCACCACACACTAGGCTCAACCTCCTGGCTGCACGTGCTCTGGCACACGGTCTCCCAGCCACAAGCTCTTGGCTCCCTTCCAGGCCTGGGGCAATAACGCAGTCAGCGCTCATTCACTTAGATTGGCAGTGCCAGCATGGGGCCTCCGGCGATGAGGTACAGTGGCGCATGCACGTGACCACACACACACCAACCAGGGCTACAGCCACAACACCCGTCTTACCGCAGCTCCACTGCATTGGTGAAGGCTCCACCTCTGATTGTGCGCCACCCGCAGTCATACACCGAAGCCCTCACTGGGCCCGCCGGACCCACTGCCTCCAAAACGAGCACCCACCAATGCGACACATCGTTGCATCGGCACACCGCGAGTCACTTCTTTAGTTCCGCCTCATTGCCAATGTGGTATTCAGGGGCATGTGGGGGGCCTAGGGGCTGAATGACGGTTCTAGGGACAACGGGGCCTAATACTGCAGTGAGCACAATAATACATGACCACACTTCAGTACGGGTCTGTGCCGCCAGCCATGAGTGCTAACATCACGTTTATTAAACACTGCCTGGTCCGTGCCCCACCCAGGGAGTTGAAGTGGTGACATTGTAGTGTTTGAGCCGGGTGGCTCACTACAGCTTTCAAATTGAGCATCTTAATGCCACAATGGAAGTTAGGACTAATAAGTGATCTCCTGAATGAATGGGAATTGAGACCATTTAGGAGAAAACTGGTGACTCTACCTTTTCCACCATTTCATTGGCTTATGTATTGTTTGAGGTAACAAACTGAGTTGATAAGGCTGCGTATGTAATGTCCTTGTGGACAGCAAACTTGTATCATGGTTAGCATAATATTATTGATAGGATGAACGAGTGAGTGGTTATTATAAGGGGATCATAACGCTCAAACTCCACTATATTTTTTAATTGTGAATTACCAGTAACCACCACATTGTAGAATGTCTTTCTCTGTTCTGCATGCCTGAGTGCACCTTTCATATGAGGTGTAACTTTAATATGTACCACTTTCTTTAACAAAATTCGCAAATGTGAAAATTGCGTTAATAAAGCATAAACCGAGGCATCGTTTTAGGAAGTTCTACACCATTACAATTTATTCTGTCACAGAAAGTTAGCATCTGCAGTGAAATCCAGTCATAAAATGCAGATCTGCTTCCTGAAAAATGCATATAATTTCTGGGTCGCATTAGCCTCCATTGCTCTTAAACCACTAGCAATGTTCTTTGTGGTCATTGTACAATATTCATCTCACAAGTGCACATAACCATTGGCTGCTGGCTGTTTAAGTATTCAAGGTGTGAATTGTGGCATAGTATTTGCTTTTCTGAATGGTCATATTAAATTTTGATAGTTGGAGCAAGTAGCCAGTGAGAGGTAAATGGAAAGAGAGCAATGAATTTCCTCCTATTTTATTGTGTCTTTTCCCTTCTGTTCCTTGCAGTCAAAGCCTAAAGCAATTTTTGTAAGGTAAAATCAGGTCAGCTTTCCCACACTTCAGAAATTAGGTGTGGGAATACTGCTTCTCCAATCTTATAATCCGGGCTTTACATTCAAGTTGAAGTTGGCATATAGCCTTTGTTTGTTGGCATATAGCCTTTGTTTTTCATCAATACGTAGGGCCAAAAGAATCCACTCTGGAATATTGGGTGATGCCAACTATTACAGCCCTTTTTGTTGAGGACTGTGAGGTAGAGTGATGCTTGCATAGAAAATAGAAACGTATGAGTTATAGATCTACCTGTGATGATATGAAGGTTCTGCTTGTTCCCATTAGGTTCCTGCTTGCCCATTTTACTGTGTCATTGCTATTTCAGTAATCATGAATATTTCTAAGATTTTCTCAGTCTTCAGTAGCACTGTTTCAGCTGCTGGTGAGCTCACAAGCAGTTCCTTAGGGTCTTCTGACTGTTCATCAATAGTCAATATTATAGGTCATCTTTAAAGTAATTTGAAGAAACCAGCATTCACATGCTTCAAGGAGGGCATTGCTCAGTTTTAGCGATGATCAAAGATGGACTGTCATGGGGCCTACTAGCAAAGCAAATGGACATTTCATCTTCCACTATGACGCCTACACAGGAAAACCAAACACCTCTCCCTGTTCTGTTCTTTGCCTTAGTGGTAGGTGTGCACTAGTTGCATGCTGTGATATGGTATGGGTTGAATGATAATGCATGATGTCCCCAGCATCACATATTCTTTGGACATAGACAATTCCTTTCAAAAGTTGATTTGTGGCATCAATTCTATTTCCCAGCAAAGGTGCACAGTTGTGTTACCTTCAAAGAGACATTACCATATGTTTTCTTGGTGACGTTGACAGATAATTAGCTGGGCCATGTCTAGATCTGTTTTCTCCTTCTGCTCACTATCTCCATACTCTCTGCTTTTCCCACTCCAGCTTACAGAGTGGCTAGAAGCGTCTTTATAATAAATGTGATGTATTATCCACATCAAGACCATATTCAATTGCATCTATTGTCTTTATCTGCTGCTTTCCAGAGCATCATCCACAATGGTACAGACTTACTGGATATCAATACCTCCTCCACCTTGAAAGACATATTTAGCTAATGTAGTTTCGTTCCCCAAAGCTGTTTATATTTTGCACGGAGAAAGGTAGCAACTCATATATGACATGTTTACAATGACATAATATGTGTATTGTTTATCTCTAGAACCTAAGAGTCACGGCCAGTCTCCTCTAGTGGTGAGTTAGCCTGTCCTTTCATATGGTTTAGTCTTATCTTCTTGAAAGCTACCATATGCAGCTTGCAGTTCCAATATACGAATCTATGGGACAACTTGTTTTAGATCATCAGAGGACTCTGCGTTAGCGGCAAACAATGCAGCTGGATGTGACGCCCACAGCAGAACTTAATTTTCACCCTTGAATGCTCATAAGCTGCCCTGGCATATACACTCACCTAATTTCCTTATTGTTGTCAACTGATTGCATTCTAGCATTACTAATTATCTATTGGTTCATCTGCAATGTTGGGTTATCTGGGACAACCAGGACGTGCAGCAATTATGCTTTTCCCATATTTGAACTATGTTTTCACCCTCCAGTGCAACATAACCCACAATGGCACTGGCATTATACATATTGTGAATACAAGGTGTGCAAAGAAAGCTGCTGTTGCACAATATGGGCTGAGGGCAATTACCATTCAGTTCTTAAATCAGCAATGTACTGCTTTTGTGGCAATTTGAAGGTGATGCTAATCGACTGTGAGCCTACTACTCTTGTAAGTCTTCCTTTTCACTGGGAAGCATATTCTGTATACTAAGCGGGCCCACACCTCCACTCCCATGTCACTATCTGCCATAGGGCCAACACAAATGACTTCTTCTTCCCTTGAATGTAAACATGTCTTCAAAAAATAAAATCAGCTGCTAGTGTAGACCATGGCTAGAGCCAAAATAGTAAACCCAGAGCCCAATATTTCATAGAAATAATCATTGTGGGTTGCTTAACAATTGAGTTACTGATAGTTTTGATCATATTCCATAGCTCATCACTAACTCACCAAGAAATGAAATTCAAACCAGTCACAAATGCTGTAACTGTTTCGCTGACAATGTATACATGTAAAAACCAGTTACTAAGATTCAGAAATAGTATCCAAATCAAGAACTTAAATCGATATTGAAATAATATTTGAGGACTCTTAAAATCTCTCAATGTGTCACTGTTACAAACTATAGAAATGTGTTACGGTTATCAGAGAGCGAACCTGTCTCTAAAAACGCCAAGAATGCATTTGCAACCTTTCCAGGTGTGGAGTAACAAGGAGAAATATGATTACTCCCCTTCACTATTTCCTCTTTCTGCAGCACACATAAAAAAGCACAAAGCAAAAAAAAAGTTAAACGAGGCCCCCATTCCGAGGCTCCACTAGAAAATATGCTGAAAAATGGAACTCAGTCAGGGAGTGATACTCAAAAATCTTAATCTACCACCAACCACCTCTACAAGAAAACATGCAGTAGTCAGTAATCGATGGATCATAGTTAAACTTTCATCTGAAAAAATGGGAATGCTGAAGTTGAACAACCAACTCTCCTCAGTTTTTAAATCAAAAGTGGGATATCAAACGTACAACAAGCCACATGTTTGCAATGAAGCAAGTTGTGATAAAGAAATAGTGGGAAAACAGGTAGAGAGCAAAATGAATAATCCCTTGAGTTTAAAAAAACATGTAAAAATATCTCAAGTTGAAAGAAACATATAAACCTACACCTGATGAAAAATGTCTATGCAAACGAAGTACGCAGTCCAAACTGCAACATGTTTAGTTAGGAAAAAAGAATCATTCTGGCCCGGCAAAAGTGTCTAGTTAGTGTCAATTAGAGCATCAGCTTGTCGCAGGGAAATCTTAGCTCCCATTTGAAAGAGAGGCCGGTTCACCTCCTCCAGTGAAAGGCGGACCAGCTGTTTTAAACAGACAGTTTGCTTTTCACTAATGCATACAGCCTGATTCATCATGCTGTATTGCGCTCGCAAAGGGCCAGAATCTGATGGGTAGATGCATCAACGTTGTCATTTGCGATTCCTTATTTGCGAAAAATAAGGAATCGCAAATAAAGAATCGCAAATGGCAATGCATCATTTATTTTGCAATTTTATTGAGATTCGGTAAAAATCGCAATTTTTACCGAATCGCAATAAAATTGCGAGTTTCAAATAGCGAATTCGCAATTCCAATCATTCCTATGGGCTGAAATGCCCATAGGAATGAATGGGAATTGCGAATTCACAATTTGAAATCGGAATTCAACAAAGCATTTCAAGGGTGGAGAGGGGGGTCCAAATGACCCCCCCCCTGCACCCATGAAATGCACTTTTACCTGTAAGTTACATACACACATGTCCTAAGGACATGTGTGTCTGTAACTTAACAGTTTAAAAAATGCATTTCTGTGCGTTTTTAAACAATTTTGCAAATTACCATGAGGTTCAACTTCGTGGTAATTTGCACTTGCAATTTGTAAAATCTCAAATGTTTTGAGAATGATGCATTGCATTTAAGGAATCGCAAATTTGCGATTCCTTAAAAGCAATCGCATTTTTGGAATTCGCTAAAAATAGCGATTTTCCAAAAATGCTTGATGCATCCCAGAAACCAATTTAGGAAGTGCAAACGGCCGATTTTTGCGATTCGCACCGTTTGCACTTCCTAAAAAGGTTGATGGATCTAGGCATGAGAATCTGGCCCTTTGCTAGTGCGATTTTTGCATTTGGGATTCATCATCCCAAATGCAAAAATCGGTAATAGCGATTTCGCTATTTTGCGAGGAATTACATTTAAGGAATCTCTATTTGAGATTCCCTAAATGCAATTCATCATCCATTTTAAACTTGCGAATTTGCAATTTCGGCACACTATTTACCGCAAGGTCAAACCTCGTGGTAAATAGCAAAAACTTAGAAAAATGCTTTTAAAAGCATTTTTCTAAGTTGCATGTTGCACACACACATGTCCTTTGGACATGTGTGTGCGCAACACCTGTTTAAATTTGCATTTAAGGAGTGCTACAGGGTGACCTTTGGAAACCCCTGGCACCCTTTAAATCGCTATCTTATTTGCGATTAGCTAATTGCTAATCGCAAATAAGGAATACTCCCCATTCATTCCTATGGGCCTTTTGGCCCATAGGAATGAATGGGGAGTTATTCCTTATTTGCGATTAGCAATTTGCTAATCGCAAACAAGGAATATGTAGGAATCGCATTTTTTTTTGCGATTCCTACATGAATCCCGTTTTGCGAGCCTGTAATAGCGATACCTTATGAATCGCTATTAAAGACTCGCAAAACGGGTCTTTCATGAATCAGGCTGATAGTTCCTAGTGAAGGCACAGTTTCATGCCTGCACTGGGAACAACACATTTAGGGCCAGATTCATCAAACCAAAATCCGCTCGCAAAGGGGCAGATTCTCAGAATCTGCCCCTTTTGCGCCCGGTATTTTTCCATTTGGGATACATCATCCAAAATGCAAAAATCACAAATAGAGAATTCGCTAAATTGCGATTTATTGCATTTAAGGAATCTCAAATTGAGATTCCTTAAATGCAATGCATGAAAGTACAAAAAATAGCGAATTTTCTAATAGGGCACGCAAATTACCATGAAGTACAACTTCATGGTAATTTGCAAAAATTTTGAAATATGCACTAAAGTGCATTTTCAAAGTTTCATGTTGCACACACACATGCCCTAAGGGCATGTGTGTGCGTAACATATGTTCACAAATCAATTTCAGGGGTGCAACAGGGTGTCCTTTGGACACCCCTGCACCCTTGAAATCGCAATCTCAATTTGCGAATCGATTGTCTTCCCATTCATTCCTATGGGACTCTAGGCCCATAGGAATGAATGGGGAGGTATTCCTTAATTGCGACTCGCAATTTTCGACTCGCAATTAATGAATATTAGGAAATCGCTATTTTTTTAGTCTTGGTGCATTCCATTTTGCAATTAGGCCCTTATTTATGGGGATTGTGCAAAGGAGAACGTAGCAAGTCATCTTGCTGCGCTGTCCTACGCCAAAATATAAGGGGCAGGAATGTACCATATTTATGCAATACGATGCATTTCTGTTCTTCCTTTCCTCCTGTGCTGGCTCTCTTTCAGCAGCCTAGCGTCAACGCAGGCACCCTTGCACCTGGTGCAAATATGCCTGTGTTGTCAGCAGAATTGTTTTTGTGCAGGAAGGGGCACCTTCCTGCACAGAAACAATCTTAAGATGCGTTTTCCTCTTTCTATGTGCAGCACATAGAGAAAGAGGAAAAACCGAGGAGAAATAAGGATATTTCTCCTTATTACGCCTCCCCTCTGGAGGTGTAAGGATTTGGACTACATCAGGGCTATAGAATTAAAAATACATCACATACTTTTACAAAAAGATATTCACAAGAAAACACAATAAACACCTCACAAACTCTATATAGTGTTTAAAAATGTAATCATAAAATTATTGTTCTGAAATGTAAATGAAACATGTCATTACCTAAAATAAAAATACAGTTGTGTGTTTATTATGCATTTTTTTAAATATGAAAAGGATTATTAAAATATTAAAATACAAAACAATAAATGCTTATAGATAACTTTGTAACATTAAATTACATGTATTTATTTTTTTAATCCTTCAAATATTTTACATAAATGTGGCTTTATTTTCTGTTGGGTTTTATTTTATGTCCCTACATCCATTTCTTTCTATTAGATGGTATTGTTGTGTCAGTACTTGGTCATGTGTGGTGCTGGGGTTACTCCTGGACTGAGCTGAACTGCCTTATTATGAGCTTGGCAGGTTGTGAAATGCCGCACCCACAGTGGCAGTCTGACTGTCGCAACCTCGACTTTCCGACCACTGTCTTACTAGATGGGCAGGCTGTTGTTTGAAAGATTGCTGGCGAACCTCAGACACCGCTGGCCACTGATGGTGTGGGAGGCTCAGACCCCCAGTGAAACCGCTGGGCCACTTTTTGGCAGGCGTGACCGTGGTGGTCTAACCGCCACATCTGAGATTGTGGAAAGGGAGGTATAGAAAGCAGAAACTCACCTCTACACATCTTCTACAGTAATGGAGTGCATCAGACACATCCTGCCACTGCTGTACCTGCTCGACCATATTCAGAACCCACTGTGTTGTGGACAAAATCGGCGATAATTCATATAACTACCAGTTTCCAAAGACTCCTCAGTAAAACAATGCCCGCCATAGACCAGGCAAGGGAATTGGGGTCCCTAAGTAATTTACTCATTAACATAGGCTCAGACTGGGACTGTTTCATAAGAATAATCAGAAATATATCTGTAGCTGTGACCAGCTGTGTCCTCACCAATGTTGTTCCCTTCTCCTCCACTTGCCTTGTATGTATACGAAATGACATGTAACATGGGTTTATTGCAACTGCGTTTCCACATCTGACCATCACAAAGCAGCAGAAAACATTGAAGAAATCCACATATCACACCAGCTTCACCAGATGCATATGGTCCATAAAGGCACAAACCATAGTTTACACAACATCCTAAGTCTACTATCACAATGTAAGGGCTGGCACGCGTGACACTGAAAGCTACCTCTCTGGGGGATGTTTGTAAATGTGGACTACTTGTTGAAATATACCAATAATTCTAAATATGTTTGTGTTGTTTGTACTGCCATCACATGACACAGGTTCTGCCACTGTAACGTGGATGACAATTAGTCAAGTCAAGTCAAAAATGATTTATTTGTTTCGGTACTCGACAGAGGACCACAAATATAAAATAAGAAATGACATAACTACAGATACAGAGAATAGGAGAGTAAATACATCACAGGTTAATATAAAAACAACATACTTTTAAAAAACTTGTAGAAATTATAACATACAAATTCGTTCGGAGGCAATTTTCCTACTGTTAGTAATTCTTTTTCTTTAGTTAACCTGCAGGTTCGATATATAGGCTCAATATAGGAAGCACGAGCTTCTACTACTTTAGAATTAGGGCAAACAAATAATAGATGCTCCACAGTCTGTTCGCCTCCATGACATAACGAACAGAGATAGGGAGATTCCACAACTGACCATTTAGATTTATACGATTGGACAGGTAGGATCCCTATTCGTAACATCAAGATCACCCTCCTTGCACTATGAGTCAGTGAAAACATGATATAAGGCTGAATGTGTTTGTACTCTAAGAGTTCTGTAGATGATTTAAATGTGTTTAGTTTATTGCTGTGCTCGTAGTCCAGATCAAAGCTCAACCTAGGAGTAAAACATTTAAGAAATAATTTTAGTTGCGATACAGACCATGTGAGTAGAATATCAGTAGTAATCTCGGCCATTTTAAATACAGTTGCCATATTTAATGAAAAAGTTTGCTTAGCTGCTTCTGTATCAAAGGTTTCCTTTTGGAGCAGAAATCTAAGTGTTCCCTCCTTTGCATGGAGGAGATTATAGGCCCATCTGATAATGTTTGCCACAGCCACGGCATAGGCACTTGTTATTGCAAATTCTAACCTAAGAACCTGTACTGGTGTTGAAACTGGAACCTTCATCATTCTTTTCAGAATTTTTCCCTCCTGGCGATCCATAAAGCCCCATTGTTTTATAGGGATATATTCCGTGGCATAAGAGAGGACTGATGACAATTAACATACCATTGTCTGTGTTGTGTGATAGGGAATATTGTTGTCAAGCAGGTGATTCACATTTCTAAATCTAATTAAAATTAACCCATTATCAAAACTGCCCATGCCTCAAATGTGCTATAGGACTGTAAAGTGGAAGCCACACCATTAGAAATGTGTGAACAGACGTGTGTGAGTAAGCGAACAGTCATTACTGACAGACCCACATTGACACTGTGGGTCAATGGAATGAAGTATCAGGTCAGGGGGTCACCTCAGTCACCATGGCTAATATTATCTCTGTAACAGCTAGCACCGCTACTAGTGGTACAGTGTACTCTTTCTGTGAAGATCCATTATGCAGCAGGTCTACAGGGACATTAGTCTGTACGTCACTTCTCCTGCCACAGTAGCTCAGGCCCATGCTGGGCCATGGCCCGACTGCCCAAAACTCATTGTCAGGCTTTGCTCTTGCAGCCTGTGCCTACTGATCCCACATGACCTCACATTTCTGCCAATTCTATATATAACAATGAATATTCTGTCCACCTCATATGTGAGCATATGGTTGTGTGACACTCTGAAGAGGTCTGTGAGGTATAGCTAGCTCCGAGACAACTGTTATTCAAAGCCTGATGTGGGTTGAATGATCTGCGGGACAGTAGACATGGCTAACATCATCCTTAAATGCTTATAACAGTATACATACATGGCTCATGGTGGAAATCCTATAGAAAAGTATGCACATATAGTATGATGTTATCTGATATATCATTGTAACTGCTATAAACTTGAGACCTGAATAGCTATATGCATTTTATAGAAGTAGAAATCCCCCTTATCACACATTACAGTGGCGTTTTCTTCTCCACAAAGTACAGTGCCCCATAAACCATTACATGTGTGTCCTGTGTCCTGTGTAGGCACCACACAATATATGCATTCAACATAATGCTAACACTCTGACACTCAGAGGCACATTATAGCCTGCGGGAATTGAAAAGAAGCAGTTAAATAATGTTACATTTTGTATAGAGATTATTTATTACCTGTTCCTCTGGTGAGCTATAGTTCTGAGCATACAGGGGTAGAACCTCATCCACCAAGGTATCCAGCTCTCCTGGAGTGAAGGAACGGACTCTCTTCCATGAACTGTGTGTCATGATTGCTACCAGAAGTAGCAAACAGCAGCTAAAATAGAGGAGATGCTTATAGCAGCAGTGATAGGAGGCAAGTAAATTATTTTTCCAACCGCCACGTACATGTATGACTTGTACGCAGTCATCAGCGTCGGTACACACATCGATTGGACCACGACATCATTATCCCCAATGTTTGCCTATGGTTAGGTCCGCTGTCCATGTGACTGCCCACCACGCCGTATCATTTTACCGTTTGCATACATTTGACATGTCCTATTAGCAGTGCAGGCATCTGCCATGTTAGCGGTGGGAAAAACTATATTGGTGACAGTTAAGTGCAAACACACAAGAGAGCAGAACAGGTCTGGAAATGGTGTGTGGCCATAACAGTGTCTCAGGGACAGTAGGATACATATGTGAATCAATGTTGTTGGTGGTTATGGGAAACACTAGGCTAGTACAAAACCCATCAGACCACCCATATGGTGGAGTTTACATCACGTGGGAATTGCAGATCAATCCATCTCAAAAAGCGGCCATATAGTGCCGGTATAGAGATGAATGTCGGAAAACTAGCAACGTGTTTACCATGTGGTGGACTAAATAATGTGCAGTGCTAAAGATAATGTGATAAATAAAATTGACTACACAGACTCTGAGTGAGCCTTTAAACAGAAGTCGGTGTGTCAAGAGTTAAAAACTGTGCCAGGTAGAACGACTACCATATGGCGCTGTATGCAGTACGGTCAACATGTTTCTGCCAAAAAGGGGGATTATGCCCTGGCATTCTTCAGGACCTAATATAAATCAGCTACTGCAAACATGACTGTGACTGTTGTGTACAGAGATAAGATTACTAGTAGAAGAATACATATCTACCAGGACCTTTAACGGTTAGATGTCCACTTGAGGGAAAGAAGGATGTCTTCTTCCTATCAATAAACAAGGGAGTTATTGTATAACAACATTAAATTAAACATACACACACCCCGAGTTAAGTGTGTCACCCCACTACAAATGAGGACAAACATGTTTACAGTTGAAATGCCCTGTTCCCATATCATGGCCAGTACAAAACTTCATCTGTGTATTGCATTACTGTGCACACAGGCAAAATATTTGAAATACATGAAATGTTGTGCTACCATTGTTTGAGTGGCAATTTACAATTTCAGAATGAATGATGTGCACAGTTCTGGTACAGACCTGTGAAGGTCACTTTGGCGATGAATGGTGGATGTTTCAAGATTTGACAATGATGATGTGAAATGTGTAATGCTTCCTGAAGCATTAACAACTTTTGTCTTACTCTTCACATATGTTACTCTGCACACTGTGAACAAAATACATTCCTGAGCTACTCCTCTCATAGGTACCGAAGAGGTGCTAGCAGTACTTTTGAGATACATGGACAGCTACATTCTCTTCCTCAGACATCAGGATTTAGGCACAGTGAAGAGGAATTTATATGCTTTTTGGTCACATCCCAAATGTGATTGGATCTATTGATAGGAAACATATTGCCTATGTACCATCGCATACCAGGGAACTAGTGTACATCAACAGGAAGCACTATCATTCTAGCAATATGCAAGTTGTCTGCTTGGTACATCTAAAACATCTGTGCCCAGTTCCAAGGATCTGCCAATGATGATTTCTTACTGTGGCAGAGAACCATACCCCATCTGATGTCGCAACTGCTACAGGAGAGGGACTAGCTTGTAGGTAAGTGTGATCTGTACTAAATTTGTATGCATGATGTCAGGTCGTATGATCTGAAAGTGTGTAACTCATTGTTACACTACTGTCTATCTTCCATCTTGGAGAGACTCAGCGTAGCCCATCTGCGATGGTTGTTAGCACCGTTGAGGATACCTACTACTCCTGGGGAAGTCCACTTCAATGAAGTCCATGGAAGAACACAGTGGCCAATGGATTGGGCTTTTAGGTTCCTGAAAGCCAAATTCAGATGTCTGGACAAGACTGGGAGAGCTCTCCTCTACTCACCCGTAAAGGTTTGCAAGATCACTGAGGCCTGCTGCATCCTCCACAACATTGGCCTTCAACAGAACATCCCTTGCATTGCAGAGGATGCAGGCCATGAAGAGCCACCGGGTAAGGAACCTGAAATGCCAAACGATGATGATGATAGTGCAGAAAAAGAAGGAGCCGACTTCCCTCAAGATCTCATCAGAAACTACTTCTCCTGAGTGTAAGTATGGTGTGAAATGTGATAAGATGGTAAGAATTCTCACTTATTACCGACGACAGGTGACTGGTTACCTTCACAAACTTCTCAGTGAAAGAGATATATATATATATATATATATATCTGGAACACTCCAAACTTTCTCATGCAAGTAAGGCACTGAGTCCGTGAAGTAGATGATTCCAAATAAGTTTATTCACTCATTTAGGCTGCTTGACGCGTTTCGGCGGTAAGCACCCGCCTTGTTCACAACATCATGACAGACTGTGGTTATATTTATACCCCTTAGTCATTGCATTACATCATGCACGTTTAACTCCTGTTTCCATGCACATTTTAGCTTGTTTTTCACATTTTACACTCGTGTTTAACCCAGTTCCCATGGTGATTTGGGGCGTCTCCCTAATTAGACTGACATAGAGGAGTTATTTTCACTTTCACAGTTACTAATTACATCATCCGCCTCCATGCGTGGTTTCGTTTCTATAGAAACCCTCCCGCACCTTGAGCCCAGTGATTTCCTCATTCCTCTTGTGTGTGCCTCGCTCTGCTTTGCCTGACAGACCTTCGCGCGGCTAATCGCGATTTAAATCTCCCTCGGCGCTGGTGAGTTTAGTACTCTCAACTTATATATATATATATATATAGGAAAAAAATCTTCAAACAGCACACTCCCGCTGTAGAAATGAAGACACGGACCCATAGGCTGCAGTAAAGGAGATTTATTGGAAACCTCTCTGGTTATGCGTTTCGAGCAGCTTGTGCTCTTGGTCACACACCGCGCACCTGATCAGCAACAAATTTATACCATTTTTTTTTTTTAACGTGATGCTCCACCCATTTCTGTGAGTCACATGGTGTATATAAAAAAACACACTTTTGTAATTTAATATACGTGCACACCAATTTAAACAAATTTAAAAACAGTGAGCTTGGCACTGAAACAAAATAACTGCATGAATGCAAATACCAGGAGATATAACATAATAGGCATGTAAAGTATAGAAGTCCGATGTATGATTTATCGGTGAGTCAATATACAAAATAAGGTATACACACCTAGAAAAATATACTATCTATATATATTCTCTCAATCTGTGTAAAAATATATATATACAAATATATACTCTATCTCTATTTACAATCCTACATATATTATATACAAAAAATCATGACTCCTTAAATCAATACCATAGCATTAGGGACTTATCCTAGGTTCATGAATCATACTAGTATGAATTGATCACGACTAAGATTTGAACATGTACATTATGCGTGCCACCACTCATATACCAAGACCCAAATGTGATTCCTAAAAATAAGAACTGAAGTGATAATAATGTAAGCTAAAAACAGAATGCTGGTTGATTTCAATAATTCATTGATCAACAATTCATAAATACAGTTTGTACAGAGAGGTAACTATTTACAGGGAACAAATGTAAATCAAGATCTATACAAATTGAGAATCTTGACTGGATTTCTATACGGTGCCACATCGGCGTAATCAAGTGCCAGTTCTTACGTTCAGCAGGACCTTGAAAAGAAAGTATATATATATATATACATATTTGCATAGTGTTACACCTACTACACTGCTTGCATAAGACTTTGACACCACATAACTTCATAGCTGGTGGTGATGCATTATCACAGCTAGATGTGGCACTAAGGGGTAACAGACCACACTTGAATTGCATTGAATATCCTATTTCTTTACACATGTCACGACCAGGGTTACCCACTTGGACCCTTGGGCATCCCAGGATCACCTAGTTCCCATCTCCCCACTCTCACCCCCGTTCCTCCTGGCCTCCCCCAACCCCCTTACCCACCCTGAAAGTAGTTATGTGCTCGAAGGAGAATTAACTTCGGAACAAGCTATGTGTTTCTTTTCTCGGCTCATATAATTGTGACTGCTGATCTGACTCAAATATCCGAATGGGCTGTATTAGTTACCTCTTTGTAATTGATTTGCATACAATGATTATCTGCTCGATTAGAGCCACTGATTGTGGCTCTAATCATCACTGGGGCTTATTACCTTTTGAAAACCATGTCTCTAACATGATATAAAAAAAATTCAAAATGAACTATCACGTATTGCTACTTAACATGCATTCACATATGAGTACAATTTTGATAGTCTACTATATCCATTTTATTTCCCTTTCTCTGACTTACTTTTTTCTTCACTGTTCATATGTCACTGTATGAGCTCAAATTCTGATTATACAAATACCCTTATTATTTGGAAAATATATGGATAATTTTGGGCACGTTCTTTCACTATGCATTACTTTGTTTTGTGTGCACATTTATTTTATGACTTGGTATCATCAAGGTTAGGTCCTTGAAAAAGCCCCAGGCTTGCAATCCAATATTGGGAGAAACATGTGTTGGCTGTGCCTCACAACAGCTTTGTTACATTTTGCTTCAGTGATTCTGATAGACTAAGTATCACCTCTGACACTTTTGATCTTGTGTAATAAATTCCAGATGTATATACTACAAGGATTTTTATGATTTATTACGATTACAACCACTTATCCTTGCACATTTTTGCAGCTAATAAATTAATGAGTGAGGGGTCCCTCATTACCAAGATCTAGTGTCAACAATTATCCTAAATATGCTGGTTGGACTATAAACAGTATCTACAAGCAGAGATTCAAAGCTTTGATGTTCTTTGAACACAGAAAGGGGTAGATGCAATTGGAAAAGTCTTGCAGAGGGCGGTGTTGATGTCCTGCAGCACCCCAACCATGGACGCCATGTTAGTGTTGATGCCGGTGACCTCAGTGTATTAGCTGGCCACATTAGTATGTATGCCCGCACCCTCCTGGTATGTGCTCCTCAGCCATCCTTCATTTCCCAGATTTCAGCCAGTACCTGACCCATGACACTTTGAGACTCCTAGTAGACTGCCAGGACAGCTTGTGTGTTAGTGTCGCCAGTGGGTTAGCTCTGTGGGCCCATGGTTACCCTCCCACTACGGATGTATGACGGTACGACGCGGGCTATTACCACGCGTACCGTTACAACGCGTGCATTACCACGACTTGCGCTGTAGGGTGCGGACTTAGGAATAGTTTAATTTACTATTCCAACACCAGTTCCCGTGGATAGTAGGGAAGGTGCTGGAATAGTAAATGAACTATTCCTTGTCCTTGAGCGCCCTCCAGCGCAAGTCGTGGTTACGACTTGCGCTGTAAGAGACTCGTCATAATGGTAGCGTGGGATAACATCCGCGTCGTAAAGGATGTTCCCCTCCCACTACACTTACCCCCATGGGCTTGTGTCCTTGGCACAGACTGCACCATTGCACGGGTCCTGATTCTTCAGTGACACTGGTGGCTTAGAATCCAGGATGAGGGTGCTTGCTCAGAATGGTCATGACTGTGCTAGGTGCACAGGTTTGGGGTGCAGTGGTTGGCTGTGTAGTTGCAGCTGTGGTAAGAGGTGTTGCTGTGGGCACAGTGAGCCCAGGAGCGTTGACATCACTTAGGACTTCAACATGGGTTGGAGAGAAATCTGTTTGGTTTCCAATCTCTGTGCAGGTGCTGTTGTGGATTTATCTGTTGAAAAATAGAAAAAAATCGTATTGGTGTAAGTGAGGTAGCTACATCCACATTGTTTGTGTCAAAGTTAATGGGGCCCTAGAATGGAACAAAACAGATAGAGATTATTATTGTCATCTATTTACGGGGATTTGATGTTGGTTACTAGACATTTGAAGACACTCGATAGATGTAGTAGATTTCATAACTTCATTAGTTGTGCAGATATGTGACATTTTAGCTTTATGGATAGACATGACATCTCCAAAACTCTGCTACAAACACAGTGTAGTTGTCAAGAGGCTACTTATCTGATTCACCAAGGTCTTGCGCGGGAACAGAGATGCTAGAACCCAAATCCCTTTGAGCAATGTCGGTGGGTCAGATCTCTGAACCCTCCCTTCATTACTCCCAGGGAAGGGGGTGTGGATAAAATAACAAACAAAGAAGAGAGTAGTCCTGCGAGGGTTCCCTCTGGTCTCTGCCTTCTGGTAGTTGGGTAGATGTGAGGAACCTAAAAACAGTAACATAACATTACACTCCTACTCACTATTCATTACTAGTCTATTCTTATGTGCATGCCTTTTTTTTCTCTGCTCACCCACCCTAGTGCTGCAGGACCTTGCTTCTCTTCGTGTATGTGGCTTGACTCCTGCTCGGCTACCAGTTGACACTAATATAACAACAAACACCAATGAATTAGTCTAGCTTCTTTAACTGGGGTTGAGTCTTACCTAATTAGTTGGATGGGAAATGGGCACTTACTTCACTGGCAATCGAGCATTCTGTAAAAATGGGGTTCTGTTTTAATTGTCTTTTCCTTTCGTTCTCTTTAATAGTTTGACTGATGAATAACTCTGTCCCTTATTCTCCTTTGCAGGTTTACTGGGTCCTTAGAGCTTATCTCAGCCAAGGTACTCTTTTTCTTTATTTTATACACGTGTTAAGTCTTTCAAGTATTCAAGCTAGTTAAACTTTTGGAGTCTTTTGAATTGAGAAAATATATATATATATATATATTCATTTGCATTGATACATCATTGATAGAAAAAGATTGCGGCTCATCACTTAGCTTGCTTTCTTTTGATGACTTGCGCTGCAGGCGCCTCTCGCCCGGAGTTGATCTCGGAAAGGAGCTTAGACTCTGAGACAGGTTCCGGTGAAATTTCCTCAGCAGTTTTCTGTCAGCGGCGGAGACGCTAGCTTCAGGATAGTCGCTTCGCAATTGTTGAACGAGGGGGACTGGAACTTACACAGGAAAAGCGCACCTCAGGCAGATGACGGCTGTCACGGTTTCCTGACTCGCGAGGCGGCGCTCACAATTCTCTACAGACTCGCGCTTGACTAGTTGCGCCGAGTCTGCTTCAGCGTTTCTGCTTACTCTTGAGTTACTGCAATACTCTGACTATGGACTGTGACTAAACTTCTCTACAAACTGACACGACGAACTTCCTCAGCTTGGGTCTTCAGTGAAGTGCGCGTTTTTCGTGACGCTCGCGCTTCACATAGGAATCTCAGCAGCTAGGATCTGGCAGACTAGAACGTTCATTGTCCTTTACACTGGTCACGGCGGCGGCCATCTTACATCTTCAGAATCGTACTCTATCTGCCCAAGTGTCTGGAAGGCATTCTGATCTTTTCCCTAATGCAGTTGGATTGACGATGACTGAACCCACAGCTTGAGTCCTGACAGTACCCCCCAACAAGGTAGGTCCTTCCCTTCTTGGCTTGGTAGGGAATCTCTGATGAAAAGATTTTACCAATCTTGGCGCATGAACATCCTCTTCCTGCTCCCAAGATCGCTCTTCTGGACCATAGCCCTTCCAGTCTATCAAATAATACAGTTTGCCTTTGGAGCATTTTGAATCCAAGATTTCTTTGACTTCAAACTCTGTTCCGGTTTCCAACTGGATCGGCTTTGGCGGTAGATGGCTCCTCAGACCTGGGGAAACCTTTTTTAACAGAGAGACATGGAAAACTGGGTGTATTTTCAACTTAGGTGGCAGTTCCAATTTGTAAGTGACCTGATTGATTTGTTCTTTAATCGGGTACGGACCAATAAATCGAGGCTGAAACTTTCTGTTTCCTTTGAGTCTCAGATGTTTTGTACTTAACCAGACCCGGTCACCCTTCACCAAAAGAGGTCCTGCTTTTCTCTTCCGATCGGCATATTCCTTGTACTTTTCTTTTGCCGATCGCAGATTGTTCATTACGTCTTGCTGAATTTGAGACAAATGTGACATGACTTCTTTCACTGCTGGAACTGCCGTTTCCATTTGTCGAATGGTTGCATTTGGATGTCTACCATAATTTACAAAGAAAGGAGAGAATCCTGTCGAGACGTTCTTGGCATTGTTATGAGCAAATTCTGCTGCCCACAAATATTCCGACCAATTCCCTTCTTCTTTTAAGAGGAAGAGTCGTAAATATTGTTCTAGTTCCTGGTTTACTCTCTCTGTCTGCCCATCTGTTTCTGGGTGGTAACTAGTGGAAAACCTAACTTCCGTTCCCAACCCTTCCATAAAGGCCTTCCAAAAACGGGACACAAATTGAGGACCTCTATCTGAAATGATTATTTTAGGAATTCCATGCATCTTAACGATCTGGGCACTAAAGTGTTCAGCTAACTGTCTGGCTGTAGGTACCCCTTTTAAAGCTGTGAAATGGGCCATCTTTGAGAAAGCATCCACTACCACTAGTATGGTATCGAACCCCTGGCTTACCGGCAAATCTGTAATAAGATCTAATGTAACTGTGTGCCATGGATGAGGGGGTGTGGGTAGTGGTTGTAATAACCCCTTTGGTGCCTGCCGCTCCGACTTCCCCTGCGCGCAAATCTCACATGACTTCACATACGTCTCAATATCTGATGCCAATGTCGGTGGGTCAGATCTCTGAACCCTCCCTTCATTACTCCCAGGGAAGGGGGTGTGGATGCCGGGTCTGGTGGCTCAGTGGACTAATGCGTCCACTGCAGGGGCCTGTGTTCGACCTCATGGTCACAGGTTCAAATCCCGGCGGGTCCACTCAGCCTTTCATCCATCTGAGGTCGATAAAATGAGTACCATTGAGTTGGGTAACAATAAACATCTGTTATTCAGCGCCAAGAAACCGCTGGGTGAACGTGCGCTTTACAAATACACATGTTATGTTATGTTATGTTATTTTAGGCCACCAATAGTGTCTCTTAACCAATTCCTCTGTTTTAGCTTCTCCTTAATGGCCAGCCAGTTTGTCATCATGACACTCTTGCATTACTTGTTGACGTAACTCGATTGTGGGTAGGTATAAGGCATCTTGATGATAGGGCAAATCTTGGACTATTTTTCTGTTGCTGTCTTCTTCCACCCATAGTTGCATGGCCTCTGCGCTCATGACATCTGCAATTGACTCTTGTAGTTGAATGGTGGTTAAGGCTCTGATAATCTTTTCACTGGGGATGATCGGCTGGATGTCGTTAGGAGTTCTCTGAGACTCAGTGCCAATTCTGGATAACGCATCTGCTTTTCCATTTTGGGCTCCAGGACGAAAAGTGATGACAAAGTCGTAGTCAGCGAAATACAACGACCACCTCAGCTGTCGTGGCGTAAGTGTTCGGGCCGTTTTCACGAATTTCAAATTACGATGATCCGTAAACACCGTTACTTGGTGTTGAGCTCCCATCAAATAGTGCCGCCACTCCTTGAAGGCGTCTTTGATAGCCAACAGCTCTTTCTCCGTGATGGTATAGTTCACTTCGGCTGGTGATAACTTTCTGGATCTGTAGGCCACCGGGTGCAACTGGCCTGTGGTTTTGTGTCTTTGTGACAGCACCCCTCCTACTGCTTGATCGGACGTGTCAGTTTCTACATAAAAAGGCTCAGAGGGGTCAGCATGCAATAAAATTGGCGCTGTGGTGAAATCCTTCTTCAATGACTGAAAGGCTCTTTCTGCTTCTTCCAACCACTCAAACTTGGCCCCTTTTTTCAGTAACTTGGTGAGGGGAAGGATCTTCCTGGAGAACTCACTAATAAATCTCCGATAAAAGTTAGCGAATCCTATGAAGCCTTGAACTTCCTTCACGCTTCTCGGGGATTTCCAATTTGTCACTGCTTCCACTTTGCGTTGATCCATTACAATTCCGGAAGGTGACAATACGAAGCCCAAGAACTCCACTTCGGTTACGTCAAAGGCGCATTTTTCTAACTTCACAAACAACTTATTTTCCTGCAATTTCCGTAGCACTCCTCTCACTTGCTCGTGATGTCTTGCCACATCAGAAGAATAAATCAGGATATCATCAATGTACACAATTGCACACTGATCGATAAATTCTTTCAAGACGTCGTTGATGAAGTGCTGAAAAGCGGCCGGGGCATTACACAATCCATATGGCATCACCTGGTATTCAAAAAGCCCAAATCTTGTCCGAAATGCCGTCTTCCACTCGTCTCCTTCCTGCATCCGGACTAGATGATAGGCCCCTCTTAGGTCAAGCTTAGTATAGATTTGAGCCCCCTTGACTTGGTCTAGAAGCACTGAGATCAAGGGTAGAGGATATCTGTTCTTCTTGGTTATTTTGTTTATGGCTCTATAGTCGATGCACGGCCGCAAATCTCCCTCCTTCTTCGGCACAAAAAAAAGAGGCGATGAAACTGGCGATTGGGACGGCCGGATGAAACCATTAGCAAGATACTTGTCCAAGTACTCCTTCAAGTGCTGATGTTCCTTCTCGGTCAAGGCGTAGACACGGCTGCATGGCAAATTTGACCCTGGCTCCAGTTCTATCTTGCAATCGTAAGCTCGATGTGGTGGTAAACGTTCTGCTTCCACTTCATTAAACACTTCTGCGAATTCCTTATAATCTTCTGGGATTTCTTGAACGTCGATTACACACAAGGAATGTTCAGTAGTACATAAGGCCTGCGCTAGGGTGTTCTTGTCGAGTTGATTCTGTGAGCCAAAACAATTTTCACAACAATAGCTTGAATCCATTACTATAGTTCTGGTACTCCAATCAATGGTAGGATTATGCTCCGTAAGCCAAGGGAGACTAAGAATTAGTTGGAATTGTGGGGCATCTATCAAATTAAACTGGACTTCCTCCTGATGTCCTTCTCTGGTCGTTAGCTGAATAGTTTCGGTATGACTCACGATGGGTCCTGAAGAAAGATTTGTCCCATCTACAGCACGTACTGGTTCACTCTTGGCCTTCCGGATTGCTTGAATCCCCACTCTTGTGGCAAACTTCGAATCACAAAAGTTTCCCGTGGCACCTGAGTCTATCATCACGGATAATTCAGTCAAGGTAGTTTGTCTGAATTTTACTTCCATGGTCAAGATTAGATGCAGCTCTGCAGACTGCAACGTGTTGGCGACTTGATGTTCGTGTGGAGTTAATTCCTGAGTCGCACCCACCTGTTCAACTCCTCCCACAGGCGGTGCCGTTAGTTTTCCTTCGGCTTAAATGGACCCTTGGGTTTTTTCGGGCACTCTCGGACAAAATGGTTTCCGGATCCACAATACATACATTGATTGTTCGCCCTTCTCTTTTCTTTCTCTTCTTTAGTCAGAGGGCCCCTTATAGTCCCAATTTGCATCGGTTCCACTCCCGTATGATTGTCTGAGGTTTTCGCACCGTCTGACCGAGCCCGGTCAAATCTCGGGGGTACAGTCTTAAAATCCTTTTTCTTCTCCCCACGCCGTTCTCCTTGACGGAAATCTATCTCCAATACTAGGTCTATCAAGGCTGAAATTTCGGTAGGCCGATTGGGAATCTGAGCCAAGGTGTCTTTCAATTCATCTTTCAGACCACGGTAAAATACTGCGGCTCTCTTACTCTCCGGCCAATTGGTTTCTACAACCAGCTTATTGAATTGGGCTAAGTATGCAATCAAGTCTCGGTTTCCCTGTCGGAGATCTAGAAGTTCGTTATCTACCACCTGAGAAATTCTCCGTCGATCGAATATCCTTAGAAACTCTTGTTTAAAGTCCTCAAAATTCCGTAGTAAGGGGTCATCTCTAGTCACTAAGGGCATAGACCACGCAGCGGCATCTCCGCCTAGATATGAGAGTATGAAGGCCACTCTAGACTGCGCGTCGGGGAAGATCGAAGGGCGGCACATAAAATGTAATGAGCACTGTGACAAAAATATCTGCGCTTTCTGAGGATCCCCGTTAAATCTCTCTGGAGCTGCCAGTGGGATGACCGGAGAGAGAGAATGTATTACTTGAGTGGTGGACCTATTAGTTGTCTCTAAAACTGGGTTCATGGCTTCCCTCTCTAAACTACTGGGTTGGTGTTATCTTAACGCCAAGTCCGCAGTTTCTTTTCTGGCACTAATCACTTCTTGCCTCAAATTCCGATTCTCCTCCCTCACCGCTCCCAGTTCCTTCTGTATTGCATCTAAGATTGTACCTAAGGACTGGACATTAATCCCTTCCGCCATCTCTGTTCAGGAGCAAAGGTTACTTGGGCACTTCACTCTGTCAAGAGGCTACTTATCTGATTCACCAAGGTCTTGCGCGGGAACAGAGATGCTAGAACCCAAATCCCTTTGAGCAATGTCGGTGGGTCAGATCTCTGAACCCTCCCTTCATTACTCCCAGGGAAGGGGGTGTGGATAAAATAACAAACAAAGAAGAGAGTAGTCCTGCGAGGGTTCCCTCTGGTCTCTGCCTTCTGGTAGTTGGGTAGATGTGAGGAACCTAAAAACAGTAACATAACATTACACTCCTACTCACTATTCATTACTAGTCTATTCTTATGTGCATCCCTTTTTTTTCTCTGCTCACCCACCCTAGTGCTGCAGGACCTTGCTTCTCTTCGTGTATGTGGCTTGACTCCTGCTCGGCTACCAGTTGACACTAATATAACAACAAACACCAATGAATTAGTCTAGCTTCTTTAACTGGGGTTGAGTCTTACCTAATTAGTTGGATGGGAAATGGGCACTTACTTCACTGGCAATCGAGCATTCTGTAAAAATGGGGTTCTGTTTTAATTGTCTTTTCCTTTCGTTCTCTTTAATAGTTTGACTGATGAATAACTCTGTCCCTTATTCTCCTTTGCAGGTTTACTGGGTCCTTAGAGCTTATCTCAGCCAAGGTACTCTTTTTCTTTATTTTATACACGTGTTAAGTCTTTCACGTATTCAAGCTAGTTAAACTTTTGGAGTCTTTTGAATTGAGAAAATATATATATATATATATATATATATATTCATTTGCATTGATACATCATTGATAGAAAAAGATTGCGGCTCATCACTTAGCTTGCTTTCTTTTGATGACTTGCGCTGCAGGCGCCTCTCGCCCGGAGTTGATCTCGGAAAGGAGCTTAGACTCTGAGACAGGTTCCGGTGAAATTTCCTCAGCAGTTTTCTGTCAGCGGCGGAGACGCTAGCTTCAGGATAGTCGCTTCGCAATTGTTGAACGAGGGGGACTGGAACTTACACAGGAAAAGCGCACCTCAGGCAGATGACGGCTGTCACGGTTTCCTGACTAGCGAGGCGGCGCTCACAATTCTCTACAGACTCGCGCTTGACTAGTTGCGCCGAGTCTGCTACAGCGTTTCTGCTTACTCTTGAGTTACTGCAATACTCTGACTATGGACTGTGACTAAACTTCTCTACAAACTGACACGACGAACTTCCTCAGCTTGGGTCTTCAGTGAAGTGCGCGTTTTTCGTGACGCTCGCGCTTCACATAGGAATCTCAGCAGCTAGGATCTGGCAGACTAGAACGTTCATTGTCCTTTACACTGGCCACGGCGGCGGCCATCTTACATCTCCAGAATCGTACTCTATCTGCCCAAGTGTCTGGAAGGCATTCTGATCTTTTCCCTAATGCAGTTGGATTGACGAGGACTGAACCCACAGCTTGAGTCCTGACAGTAGTCATAACATGTGTATTTGTCAATTACACGGCATTGTTGTGTATAAGCCAGGCAAACACACAGTTTGGTTGCGTATTTAGCTTTGTTTATTATGTCAGGAGTGCAGAGTCAAGGAGTCACCTGGCACTACAAATTAACTGAGTTTACTTTATCTCCTACATATCTTAGGGGTACACCGTTCTTATGGTGTCACTCATAGCATCAATAGTTTCAGTTGATGGACCAGGACACCATCAGGCAAAGTATTCAGACATATAAATAGAGTGGAGCATTTTCTGTACATTACACAGTCCAGGATGAGTGGCAATTCGTTGTAACATGGCAGACAAGTGAGAAGGGGCAAGAGGAGTCTAGCATATTGGTTAAAGTTGCAGATACAGGGCTCATGGTAGTTAAAGTCACTTCAATCTCACTTTATCAAAACTTGACAACTAGTAACCTGCATGATGAGAAAAGATCTATTGTAAGATGGCAGACAAGTGAGAAGGGGCAAAAGGAGTTTTGGTTAGTTTACCATACCTGTTGGCTAAAGATATTTAGGGGATTATTTTTGAGCCCTTGCGCCACTTTTATGCCGCTGGACATTGTGGCAGTTATTGAAGTGTACCTTACAAGAGTTCACTCCCTCGGGTACTCCTGTCAAGGCAAGCAGGATGGCCAAGACCTTCTCCTCCCAGGGCCAAAATTGTAATGACCAACATCAGTCCTCTGAGCCTCCAGGTGGTGGTTGCTGTGCCGGGTACGTACCCTCAACCTGAGGACATTCCACCTCTTCCTATAGTCGGTATGTGTGTACAGGGGGGTACAAACAGCATTCACTCTGTTAACTATCCTTTCTCACATTTCAGTTTTCCTACTGAGATGAGTATGCTGGACCAACAATATGTGTCTCTACTTAAATAATTGTACCCACCAGGACTGTCCACATAAGCTCAGTGAAGCATGTTTTTTTTTGTCAGGCTTTAGGAAAAAAAGGCAACTGACTATTTGAAAGGAAAAACAATCAAGCGATACAGGTAAGAAGGCGCAAAACAAAAATTACAGGCGGTGGAGAGTGCAAAATGGGATGATGACAGAAGTGTGCCTTATCTGAAAATGCACAAAACGGTGGTGCTTATCTTATGGGTTGCCGCTGGGAAGCAAAGGATGCTGGTCAGGGATGGGGTGTGTTTTATAGTGTGATTTGCAGGTGTGTAACCTTGGCCAAAGCACATCAGCTGTGTAGTTTTGTAATCCATCCAATGGTCACTGTTGTGGGGTTTTTACACACCTACCCCAATGGTCGACTGCCATTGGGTAACTGCACCTCCCCCTTAGTCATAAATATACCATATTTTCCAGACACTTCTCTCTGTCTCTCACTCATTTACTAAAAAAAGTATATTTTTGTGTGTGGAAATCTATGCACATAAAAGATAGGAGAGGCGGTGGCACAGACATCCACATCCAGGTTTGAAAATAGAATTTTGCATGTCCTCATTAGCAGTACTTTAAAGTACTGCTAAATATAGCTCATAATGTTGTTTGTTAATAGGTCCCTTTATCAATACTTAAAGTTTCTTCAGTTTTCTGTAAATCCAGTGAATGTACTTTGATCATACTTAGCAGATTAGAAATGGGTTTTGGAGAATTATTGATTGAGTTTGTTACACTAAAGTTTTTTGAGCCCGACGCAACAGAAAAAGAATGGGATACATGAAACATCATTATGTAAATAACCATCTGTGTGGTACACTTCCACCTTCACAGATTACAGGATATGCAAATCAATTACATTAAGGGCTATATTTATCATTTTTCACACTAGTCAATATATAAAGACACCTTACTGTGCTGCGTGAAAGGGACACGTCAGGAAAACACCATCAGCCATATTCATGAAGTGAAATTGCGCCCGCAATCGGTGCGAGAAAGCAATTGCGGGCGCAATTGACGAAATCGGCATTCAACATCAAAATAGCGAATTCGCTAACACATAATAGCGAATTCGCAATAAAAATTGCAGAATCCCGGTAGCCGATCATTAGCGAATCGGAAAATGTGACAAACCACGGAATCTGCAAAAAAAATTTGCGAAATCTCAAAATATTTGCTATCGGCATTCATAAAAAATCGCTAATAGCGAAAAACCCAAAAATCGCTGTTTGCGCGGCGCTAAATAAGGAGAACTCAAACCAGGTGGTAACCATAAAAGCCATGAACAAATTACATTTGAAAAACCATTGGCCAATCAGCAACAGGTTCAGGCCTGACCAATCACACATAAGGACATTCAGCAACAGCATTTGGAGTGCACAATGCCAGGAATGTACATGGTGGTGAGGCGTCGAAGGCTACAGCGAGCAGCACAGAGGAGACGCAGGATCCAGGACAGAATTTTCCTCCAGCGGGTCACCTTGCTGGGCCAAACCAGAGAGCAGATATATGCAAAATATAGGCTGAAGGGGAAATGATAATGCAGCTAATACAGGACCTTGACCCCCTGATGCAGCACCCAACAAGCCGTACCAATGCGGTGCCTACACATGTGCAGGTATTGTGTAGCCTGCACCTCCTGGCCTCCGGGAGTTTCCAGGGGATAGTAGCGGCTGCTGGGGGGATATCCCAGCCCACCATGTCACGCTGCCTCCACACTTTCGTTGACGCCATGCTCACCCAGCTACAGCGTCACATCAAATTTCCCACGAGCCAACAGGAATTGGACTTGACCAAGCTACACTTCTACAATGTAGCCCATTTTCCCCATGTACTTGGATGCATAGACTGTACCCACGTCGCCATCTGCCCACCAGCTGCCACAGAGTATATGTACCGCAATAGAATGTCTTACCACTCCCTGAACATACAGATGGTGTGCAATGCTAAGTCATACATCACTGACATTGTGGCCCAGTACCCAGGGAGTACCCATGACTCCTTCATATTCAGGCACAGCGGCCTCCACTCACGACTGGTCAGGGGAGAGTTCGGTGAAGGACACCTACTTGGTAAGTGCACTTTGTCAACAATGTCACATTGCTATGAAGTAACTGCGCAGCACAGGCAATCACCATCTGCTCCTCTCATTCAGGTGACAGTGGCTACGCCCTCTGTGAATACCTCCTGACCCCTTACTTCAACCCTGCCACACCCCAGCAACATTTGGCCAGCTCAAGAGCAGGTTCCGCATACTGCACAAGACAGGTGGGGCCATGTATTACAGTCCAGCATTGTGCTGCCGCATTGTGGCTGTCTGCGCAATACTACATAACATGCAACCAAGCGCCGGATACCTGTCGACATCTCTGGCAGTGAATCTGAAGGGGACGACCGTCCACCTCCACATGTACGTCATGCCCGTGGAGAAGATCCTGCGTAAGGACACAGGCGCCGCAACCACATCACTACCAACTGTTTCTAGTGCACACATACCACTAACACAACACTGCACCCATGCATGACGGATGAAATAATGACATGAGTGTGTATGAAGTATGACCTTTCATCTTTAATGTTTTGTCACAATAAATTGGCCTTCAAAAAAAATAATTGTCTGATGGGGAGTGTATTACTCCATAACTCCCCATGCTGGGGTAGGGGGTTTGCAGGACTGGACTGCATGGCCTCCCTCATGTTTTTACAGTACTCAACGATGTTGACGACGAGACGCCCCAAGTCGTCTCTCCGCATTGTCAGGGACGTTGTTGGCACGACTCCCTGATGTTGGCCGGCTGCTGTGGCGAGGTGGAGGCAACGGTGGTAAGGAGGCACTGCTATTGGTCTGGGCAGCCTCACTTGCGTCGTCACCACCCTCTGCTTCATACCGGCCAGTGGCCTGTCTGCCAAGCACAGCAGCAGTGAGTAGGTTGAGTGACCTGGCCACATCCTGGCAACACTGCACCATTTGTGCCTGCATAGCGAGTGAACGACGTGCCAGCTGAGATGTGGCGTGGCCGACAACATGGTTAGACCTAGTGTAGGCCGATAGGCAGGCCAGTAGTTGTCGGTGGCGTCTATGGGTCATGTTCTGCTGTGAGACAAGCAGCTGGTTGTTCTGTCTCACAGCTGCTGTCATCTGGGCAATATGTTGCCCATTTGCCTGCATCTGTGCAAGCATTGCTGCCATGTGGCGTGCCTGCGTGCGATGCACCGCCAGCATGCGCCGTTCAATGACCAGGCCTGGGTCTAGTGTTTCTAGTGCCCTGCCGGTGCCTGCTGGGCCCTGGCGCAGCTGGCGCCTCTGTGCGATGGTCTGTGCCCTGCCAGCTGGTATGTGCCTCGTCTGCCTCCCAGGCGCTGGTGGTGGTGGCTGTACCACTGCTGTGGAGGCACGGGGTGTTGGTGCTGTCGCTGGTGCTGGCTGCACTGCAGTGGATGCAGGGGTGGCCCTGTCGGCACGGGGTGTTGGTGCTGTCGCGGGTGCTCTCTGCACTGCAGTGGATGCAGGGGTGGCCCTGTCGGCACGGGGTGTTGGTGCTGTGAGTGGTGCTGGCTGCAATGCTGCTTGATGTGATGTGCCAGGTTGTTGGGAGGACTGTCCCTCACCCTCAGTGTCCTCTGGGCTCTCAGCAATGTGTAGCGCATCACTATCGATGCTGGCCTGATCCCCTGCACCTGTAATGTGAAAGGGTGGATGATTAATGTAATGTTTATTGCTCAGGAAAATTTGACACTTGCACGCAGCCTTGCTTTCCCTGACTGGGTTTTCTTTAGACTTAGCAATGAGTGCTCTGGCACTGTTGGGCTGACTGCGGGCTCATGATTACACTACAAGTACCACAATGCAATGGGGCATTTTTGGTGTGCTTGGTCTGCATATTTGGGGATGTCATGGTGCTAGTTCAGGACGTATGGGCATTGTTAGGAGACTGGGTCGCAGTCGCATGGCACTTACCTTGACTTTGTTGTTGGCCGGGTCGAGAGGAGTCCATCTGGATGACCCCCACGCAGGCTGCTGGAGCTATGGTCTCCTCAATCATGTTCTCCAAGGGGGTGTTAGGTGTGGCTAATGCTTCCCCTCCACCGGTGCCCAGTTGGTCCCCAAGCCGCAAAGCAATCCGCTCCTTCGAACGTCCTCGCAGGTCATACCAGCGCTTCTTTATGTCGTCGATGGAGCGCTGGGTGACACCGACGGAATTGACCTGGGCGCGGATGCGCTGCCAAATCCTGCGCTTCTCGGGCTCTGGCACCCTCCGAGAGTCTTTGCCAAAGAGCTTCCCATAGTCATTGCACACCCCCTCAATGACATACTCCAATTCAGCCTCGGAAAATTTCATTTTTCTTTTCCTCTCCTGCCCACTGCTCCCTGCTGCTGCATCCTGGGACATCTTTCTGCACTTTCCTTCAGGCTGGGGTGCTGTAGGGTCTTGCTTTAGGAGCTCCAAACTTTACTGCTGCCACTCCGTGGCTCTCTGTTCGGTTTGTGGGTGTGGTGAGCCTACTTCCTGGTTGTGATGTCATCAGTGGGCTCGAAATGCGCCTTCCCGTTTTTGCGATCTCGCTGTTAGCGAGATCGCTAATTGCGATATCGCTATTTGCGATATCGCTATTTCGGCATGGGAAATTGACGAAACTGCGATTATTTAGCGATTGCGGCTAGATCGCAATCGCCAATTGCGATCGAATGCGAATCGCAATTTTTCCGCGCATTCTATCATGAATGCCATTTTGTGATTCTCAAATAGCGATACGCAATTTTTCGCTATTTGCTAATCGCAAAATGGTAGCTTTATGAATCTGGCAGCATATCTATCAATATATGGCACATTTTGGCTCACTTCTTGCACGCTGCACTTTTGGGTGCCTAATGCCAATGCAGGCATCCTTGCACCATTGTTCAAGGGAGCCTGTGTTGAAGGAAGGATTATTTATGTGCTGGATGGGACACCTTCCTGCACCAAAAAATCATTTGGGTCGTTTTCCTCTTTCTACGTGCTCTGTAGAATACAGCCATGTAGAAAGAGTAAAGAACAAGGAGTAAGTAAATAAACCCATTGGGAGGCATAGCATTTTGCCGCATACCCAGGTCTACCACTCATGGTAAATCTGGGAATGCACCAGGATTCATGGGTGGATGCATGGGAGAAACCATGCTCCACACATGGAACGCTTCCGTAGGGCAGAGCAACAGTAGGCAGCAATTTGAGCTGCCTTGATTACTCCAGATTTACCAAGCAGCAAAGGGCTATGCAAGGTGGTCTTGCTTGGCTTGGTAAATGTCATCTAGGTTTTGCATCGCCCTTGAGTTACCTTACATAGTGCAAGGGCTATACAAAACATTTATGAATATGCCCCTAAATGTACCATGAAAGTATGAAGAAAAGTTGAACAGTAAATAAAAGAAAATCTAAATATATATATATATATATATATATATATATATATATATATATATATATATATATATATATATATATATATATATATATATATATATATATATATATATATATATATATATATATATATATATATATATATATATATATATATATATATATATATATATATATATATATATATATATATATATATATATATATATATATATATATATATATATATATATACGCCACAAAAACTTCCTATAAAAAGACGAAGCAGGAACCTAGAGGGGAACAGGTCAAACGGGTTTATTGAGCTGCAAACAGATCCAGTTGCGGCAAATACATTTCGGCATTTCCGCCTTCCTCAGTGCCCAACACCAGATACAGTCATCAGTGTGAGTTCTTTCCTGCTTGTTAAAATAGCTAGCATCGATCCGCTCCTCCCCTTAGCAGTGTAGCACACCTGTTGTAAGTCCTCGCAAAATCCAGCACTACAACTCCCAGGATGCTTTATGTTGAAACACCTCGGGCCGGTGAAAATGTGGGGAGTGTTGAATGGCAATTCATACTGCGGAACTCGATGTTAGCAGGATGTGATGACCACCTTTACTGTCCTCTGCTCAAACGGCCCGTCATCGAGTCCCCTCCGTACTGCAACAGCCCCATCACCAAAGAGTCAATTAAGCAGGGGCAAAAATGCAAGGCACCATGTCCAAGAAGAGGTACAATACCTCACTGCTCGAGACCCTCTGGCAACGTGGCGGGTTCCGGCTGATTCCCTCTTCGGAAAATAATCGGTGCTGTGAAGCGTTTTGCCAGTGTTGCGCCATAACCCTCTAGCATTGCAGAGGTTCCTGACCTGTGCCTCTGGCTTGCACAGGAAATATGACACAAAAACTTCCTCTAAAAAGACGAAGCAGGAACCTAGAGGAAAACAGGTCAAACGGGTTTATTGAGCTTCAAACAGATCCAGTTGCGGCGAATGCATTTCGGCATTTCTGCCTTCCTCAGCGCCCAACACCGGATACAGTCATCAGTGTGAGTTCTTTCCTGCTTGTTAAAATAGCTAGCATCGGTCCGCTCCTCCCCTTAGCAGTGTAGCACACCTGTTGTATGTCCTTGCAAAATCCAGCACTTCAACTCCCAGGATGCTTTATGTTGAAACAACTCGGGCCAGTGAAAATGTGGGGAGTGTTGAATGGCAATTAATACTGCGGAATTCGATGTTAGCAGGACGAGATGACCACCTTTACTGTCCTCTGCTCAAACGGCCCGTCATCGAGTCCCCTCCGTACTGCAACAGCCCCATCACCAGAGTCAATTAAGCAGGGGCAAAAATGCAAAGCACCATGTCCAAGAAGAGGTACAATACCTCACTGCTCGAGACCCTCTGGCAACGTGGCGGGTTCCGGCTGATTCCCTCTTCGGAAAAGAATCGGTGCTGTGAAGCGTTTTGCCAGTGTTGCGCCGTAACCCTTTAGCATTGCAGAGGTTATTGACCTGTGCCTCTGGCTTGCACAGGAAATATGCCACAAAAACTTCCTCTAAAAAGACAAAGCAGGAACCTAGAGGGGAACAGGTCAAACGGGTTTATTGAGCTGCAAACAGATCCAGGTGCGGCAAATGCATTTTGGCATTTACGCCTTCCTCAGCGCCCAACACCCAATACTGTCATCACGGTGAGTTCTTTCCTGCTTGTTAAAATAGCTAGCATCGGTCCGCTCCTCCCCTTAGCAGTGTAGCACATCTGTTGTAAGTCCTTGCAAAATCCCGCACTACAACTCCCAGGATGCTTTATGTTGAAACACCTCGGGCCGGTGAAAATGTGGGGAGTGTTGAATGGCAATTCATACTGCGGAACTCGATGTTAGCAGGACGTGATGACCACCTTTACTGTTCTCTGCTCAAACGGCCCGTCATCGAGTCCCCTCCGTACTGCAACAGCCGCATCACCAAAGAGTCAATTAAGCAGGGGCAAAAATGCAAGGCACCATGTCCAAGAAGAGGTACAATACCTCACTGCTCGAGAACCTCTGGCAACGTGGCGGGTTCCGGCTGATTCCCTCTTCGGAAAAGAATCAGTGCTGTGAAGCGTTTTGCCAGTGTTGTGCCGTAACCCTTTAGCGTTGCAGAGGTTCCTGACCTGTGCCTCTGGCTTGCACAGGAAATATGCCACAAAAACTTCCTCTAAAACGACGAAGCAGGAACCTAGAGGGGAACAGGTCAAACAGGTTTATTGAGCTGCAAACATATCCAGTTGCGCCAAATGCATTTCGGCATTTCCGCCTTCTTAGGTCCCAACACCGGATACAGTCATCAGTGTGAGTTATTTCCTGCTTGTTAAAATAGCTAGCATCGGTCCGCTCCTCCCCTTAGCAGTGTAGCACACCTGTTGTAAGTCCTCACAAAATAATATATATATATGTGTGTGTTTGAGTGTATACATATATACCCACTTACAGACTGAATCAGATACTCACAGACCCAGTTATAGATCCACTCACACACTCTAGCAGCCAGTAGCAGCCAGTAAGAGACCCACTCAAATACTCATGCACCCACTCACAGATCCATACAGCTACTCACATACTCACATACCCACTCCCACAGCCATGTGCACACACAGAAAATCATTCACATACCTACTCAACTACCTACACAGCCACTCACACACCCACTCTCGAAGGTTACAGGTTAAAGTTAGGAAATGAAATGGAAAAACCATTGAAATTCCCAGAACAGTACTCTGTAAGTGGGTTGGTGAGTGTCTGTGTGTGTGTGTGTGTGTGTGTGTGTGTGAGTGAGTGTCCAAGTGGGTCTGTGAGTGGGTCCTTCTGTGGGTGCATGATAAAAATAGGAGGGGACAGGGTAGGAGTTTAAAACTGAAAAATCGTGGATGGCACTGCAAAGTTACAGCAAAATTGAAAGGAAATAAACACAAGAGATCCCAAATAGGAAAGGTCCTGGGGGCATAAAAAGTAAAACAAGGAAGACACCTGGGGCCCCTCTTAGAACCTTTTTAGCCCTAAGGATTACCACCTCCCTGAGGCTTTAGTTAATAAAATAAGAGGAGGGTCATTTTCATCCCTTTCCTGTGGCTTTCCCTTGTCCTGGAGACCACCACCTCTCTGGAGCTCAATTTTAAAAGAAGCAATGGGGGCCACATGGACCCCTAGGGCCCCGGTGACCACTACCTATGTAGGAAACAAAACAAATAATACTGGGAGGGAGGTGTGGGGCCCCCTTCCCGGGCTGATTTGGCTCCTGGGGGACCCCATCAACCGGGACATGCCATGTCTCTTGGGTGCTCTGGAGCCCACCCAGGGAACCCAGTGTGCTATCATTGGGACCATGGGGGGAGCATCAAAGCCTGTGGTCCCAGCCTACTTCATGCCTTCTGCAGGAGACATCATTCTGTCCACATACAGTGAGCTGCTAAACATGCAGCTCCCTGAGTACATGAGTTATCTTTCATCTGCTTCCCTGCCTGATGAGAGCGAGCAGAGAAACAGATAAAAAATCTACTTCCAGCAAGCATCAGCATTATGAAAACTCCAACTTTCTGTGATCTCAAGTTATGTATGCTCTCACTTGGAGGGAGCTATCAGCTACTGCCAAGCAAAAGTAAGCATCTTTCTCTTAGAGGTGGCCCCCTCCAGAGATAGCAAAAGCCCTGGCAGGTAGTAGTACCCAGGCTGTACATTTAAAACTTAAATTTTAGCCCTGGGTAGGTGGTGGTCCCCATGCTTGAAACAACCCAAGGAGGGGCTGTCTGCACGGCCCTCCTCCATTTAATAAAAAAACACCTGGGGAGGTGGTGTTCCCCAGGGCTCAATAAGCCCAATGGAGGGGGGTTCAACACAGCCCTCCTCCAAAATATGTAATGAAGCCCTGGGAGGTGGTGGTCCCTGAGGTTAAAAAGGCCTTTTGAGGGGGGACGTGGCCTACCTGTGGGGTCTAGTGTAAACAAGTGCGGGAGACCAAGCTTTTTCTTTTTCCAATGTCTCCACAAATTTGTGGCTCCACCCGAGATCTTGTGCCAAAATTGAAAAGAGAAAATGATTTTAACCTCGTGGCGTCCATGTGAGCAACACCACTCACCCTTGGGGGTCAGGATTTTCATACCCTGCCCCCTTTTCTTTATTATTAATGTTTTTTGTGGGACTCAGGTGAAGCCAAATCCCAAGATGACTGCCAACACTTCCAGGTTCCTCAGATTTGAGCACAGAGATGAACTGAGCACCATATTAGGTTTGAAAAGAGAGAGCGAGAGAGAGAGATTCAATAAAGGGCTGCAATAATCCTCAGTACCAATATTACCGAGGCGATAAATCACAGAGCCAAAACTCTATTTCAGTCCAGCATATGTTTAATTAACACACGGCAACAAAGTAACACCCAACGCATTTCAGAGTTAGCTCACTCCTTGATCACGGGTTATACACATATACCAGAAATATAGATCATCTCCTCAATTGGGACTTCTATTGAACAAAATTACTGGAAAATACATAGTATACTCCAACAGATCATGGTGAATCAAACACCATGGGCCCCATTCACAAAGATAAATATATACGTTTAGTTTTACTTATGTATATATATTTGCAACTAAACCTATGGGTAAATCTACAAATTGTTTCTGTTCATCTTTTCATCAATATATGATTAATTTATAAACAATAGTTCTTTGGAAATAATTAAAATATTCCCACCCACGGTAACATTTGTATTTTATTTAACATACATTTAATTTTCATAAAAGTTATACAAACTATTAAATTAGATTACTTAGTATTTTCTGTAACAAAAGATAAATGTATTATTCATTTTAAATTAATTGTATTACTACTTTTATGTGATGATTATAGGCTTTTTTAACATTACACAACATATCATCTAAATAATGTAAGCACTCCAAAAAATATTAATCCTTTTATTCCAAGAATAGCTAGTTATGAGTTTCAGCTATAGCCTTTATTTATTTATTTATTTATTTTTGAGATTTTTATTGCGCATACAAATACCCGAAGGTGTCTCGGCGCATAAAGGGCTAAGAGCGATCAAACAGCAACTTACTGGTTAAACAACCATGTATTTAATAGCCTACGGAAGCTCATCAGATTGGGGGCAGTTTTAATCGCCAACGGCAGCAAGTTCCACAATTTGGGTGTGGCCACCAAAAAGCGCCTGTCTCCCCATGTGACAGTTCTAGTACGAGGCACTGGGAGAAGGCGGATGTTAGCAGATCTTAATTGCCTCTTGGGGATATAGGGCTGAAATGCTTCTGTCAAAAATTTAGGCCCAACACCCTGCATTGCCTTATAGGCAATGCAGAGGGCCTTAAATTTGATACGGTTCTCTACTTTTAACCAATGTAGATGACGAATGGCAAGAGTAGTGGGCTGGCGGCGGGGGATATCAAGAAGAATCCTTGCAGCCGCATTTTGTATTGACTGTAATTTCGCTATGACATGTTTCTGAGTGTTTAAAAACAAAGCGTTCCCATAGTCAATTTTTGAAAAGACCAGGGTGGAGACCAAGGTCTTCCCAGCTGAGATAGGAAGGTAGGGCAGTAATTTCTTGATTTTCTTTAAGATAAAGAATGCAGCTGACACAACCTTATTGACATGAAGGCTGAAAGACAGCTTGCTATCAAAAATAACCCCCAGATTTCTAACCTTCTCCACTGGGGTAGGTGGAGAGCCCAGCTGGACAAGCCACCAGATGGAAGACCATTCCGGTGAGAGCTTACCGAAAGTCATAATCTCGGTTTTATCCGAGTTAAGCCTCAGACAGTTGGAGGCCATCCATGTGCTAACCGCAGGCATAGCCTTTTGGAAATTAACTGCCACCCCTGGGCCATCCTTGTGGATTGCCAGGACCAATCGGGTATCGTCTGCGTACGACGTGAGTCGTAATCCATGGGCCTTTATAATCCTCGCTAAGTCCGCTACATAGATATTAAATAGCGTAGGACTTAGCGAGGAGCCCTGTGGGACTCCACAGGGGAGTACAGAGGCAGGAGAGTAGAAATCACACAACTTCACTGTCTGGGTACGGTTGGCCAGGAAGGATGAAATAAGATCCCTGGCCATGCCGTTTATCCCCAGGGCTGCGACACGGTCGACCAGAATAACATGGTCGACCGTGTCAAAGGCCGCAGACAAATCCAAAAGGATCAGGACGGCCACACCTCCCTGGTCCATGATGGCTCTGATCTCATCTGAGGCCTTTATTAAAGCGGTCTCGGTTCCGTGCCCTTTCCTGAAACCAAACTGCGTTTCGTCGAGAAGTTGGTGAATGTCGACGAACTCCGAGAGTTGTTTATTCATCAGAGATTCGCAAATTTTGGCCGGAAAGGGGAGACACGCAATTGGTCTGTAATTGGCCACAGCTGTGGGATCCAGGGAAGGTTTTTTCAAGAGTGGTTTAACCACTGCTTTCTTCCATGGGGTAGGATAATGACCAGTTTGAAATGCAGTGTTGCAGATTTCCATAAGAGGTTGCGAGATCACTTTGCTAAGGTTAGCCATCACAGAGGGAGGGCAAGGGTCCAAGGGGGAACCTGACTTAATGATGGAGATGAGACTACCGATGTGGTCTTGAGTGATAGAGGCAAAAGAAGAAAAAAGATCGTAGTCATGATCTAAAGTTGATTCATCCCTAATACAGACTCTGGGTTTGTATCTTGTGTCCTCCTCAAAGGATGAATATATGTCTGCCACCTTGGTGGTAAAAAGGTGGACAGAGCATTACAGACGGACTGAGATGGTTCAACCCCGGGTCCCGTGGGAGGTGTGGACAGTGTGGTAACAACTGAAAACAGTTCTCTTGCGGAGTTCTTGGCATCCTCTATTTGAGCAGAGAAAAAGACGCTTTTACGAGCCGTGATCGCCCTTTTATATACTGTAAGGGCATCCTTATAGGATTGCTTGGCTATGGGGCAATAATATTTCCTCCAACGCCTTTCTAGGTTCCTACAGTGCTGTCAATGGAGCCTTAGATCTTCGGTGTACCAGGCCGCCGACGGAGTTGTTCGGTTGGGTCTCGTACACTTCTCCGGAGCCACTTGATCAGCAGCATTCCGAATCCAATCATGGAAATCGGAGGCTGATAAAGCAGGGTTGCCTCTTCCCATAGGACGGGATAGTGCCAGAAGATCTGACATCTGAGGAATGTCAACATTTTTCCAGGAGCGAGCCCCTGTCCTAGTTCGTGGCCTGGAGGGGGGAGGATTAATAGGTCGGGTTTGTATCCCAAAGATAATAGCCCTGTGATCTGACCATGTGAGGGGAAGCGTATCGAGTACACATATATCAGGATTGTTGGTAAATAGGCCATCTAATGTGTGTCCCGCCTGATGAGTGGTTCCCTTTACCAGTTGACAAAGTCCTAGAGTTAAAAGGTCCTCAGTAAGTTGAATAGTTTCGTGATTATCCCGCTCTTCCAGATAGAAATTAAAATCTCCCAGTATCATATAATCGCTAGAACTTATGACATAGTCAATAAAAGCCGAGAGTGTGGAAAGAAAGGAATTACGTGGGCCAGGGGGACGATATAACAGGATTCCTTTAATAGATTGTTTGTGATTAATGCTGATAGCAAAAGTTACAGCTTCACAATTTGTGGCGTATATAGGCTCAAAAGTGGTGCGATACTGGTTTTTATAGATAATAGCGAGTCCGCCACCTCTTCCTATAGGTCTATCGTGCCTGGCTACACTGTAGCCTTTAGGGGTTGCAGCACAAAAATCCGGTCCTGAGCCGGCGTCTCCCCAAGTTTCAGTAGCAAAAAGGGGGTCAAGATCATGCGTGAGGATAAACTCGCTGATCTGTAGGCTATGGCATGGAAGGGAGCGAGTGTTGATAAGCGCTGCACGGCAACCATGAAAAGAAATAGAGTCTGTGTCAGAAGACAGAATGTTGCTAGGCAAGTCAAAGGCTAAGGAGCCAAGAGGGCGGAGATGCGGTAGCTGATATCTACAGCCAGGACAGGGAGGTGGTAGGGCGTCCGTGACAGTCGCCAGGGAGAGAGTGCTACAGTATTGATGAGGATAGCCAGGGTTCAGCAGCATTAATTGCTGGGAGGAATAACGCAAAAGCGGACCAGGGGTTATAGCCCTGGGCCGAGTCCGGTCGCGGACGGGCGCAGACGGGCTTGGCTTAGGCGCGGCTTCGGCGCGCGCCCGCTGCGCCAGCCCGCTGCGCCGTCTGCTCATAGTGCTAATTATATAGGGCGGTAGGAGGGTGGGAGGCCGGCGCGACTAGAGCGCAGCCCCAGCAGCCCCAGCCCACACCAAAGATGGCGCCCGCCGCCGCCTAGACCGAGTGCAGAGATCGGCAGGGCGAGGCAGGGGAAAGTAGAACTGAAGCGTGAAAAGAGGTGTCAGAGTGCCTACAATCAATTCCCACTTGACTATTGAATTTACAGTCCCCCAGGAGAAGTCAAATGCACGTCAACTCAAACGAAGTCAAATGCACTTTCTCAACTCAAA